>NC_091550.1:35485468-35492968 GCF_042767895.1 Penaeus vannamei | reverse complement strand
GTAAGTATAGCATGAGGACATGGTCTTTTTGGGGGGCAATCATATAATGTACACTTAGGTCCGATATTTTCCACGGTGGAATTTGTTACAATGAATATTTTTTTGCTGGGGAATACTGTCTGTTTTATTTTACTTTCAAATCTCCCCAGGGCTACCATCCACTGGAAACGCGCAGGATCAAACGCAGGTTAAACGCAGATTAGCAAGATTGCTAGACCAGCACGTTGCCATTGCACTACACAGAATAGGGTCTTCTTTATTGGTATGTTTAGCAAAGTTGAGAGTTTGCATGTTATTTATATCCAGGGATTTGAGTATCAATCGATGTCGTCATTCAAAGATAGCTCTACTCTTAAATATTTGTTGTCTTTGGAACATTCTCTAATTGATTTGACATTAAAAGTGGTATTTACATATGGTATTCTTTCGTAAATAGAAGGTAAATGAAGTTCTGTTCTTATATCTATATCCTCGTTGATTAGGGGCACCGAGAATGATCTTCATGGCCTTATTTTGTAGTTTTTAAACTTGCTAACTCTGATTCCTTGAACAATACTAGGCACAAAGTATAATAATCTGTGACTGACCGTATGTATGACAGGCAAGAGCCTAGCAACATCGACACTGATACTATGGTCTCTACCGACAAAGGTTCTACGTGGCGTCAGCCGATCCTACTGCCTTTTCTTTAGGTTTTTTGATGAACTCTGTATCATTGACAATCATCACCCTGAGGTATTTGTATTTGTGGCAAAGGTCTATGTCAACGTTTATATGAAACTCTGGTATAGGGATTATCATTGGAATACGTGCTTTTTTTCAGTCGAGATCATCAAACTACGCTCATTAGCCCTCACTGAAAGTATATTAGGAATGTATTGCATTCTCTCTTCGGATTACGATTTAATGCAAATATGGGCATAGCAAATAATCTATGAATTAGGATGTTAAATAACATGGGACTAGCTACACCACCCTGAGGTGTGCCGAGTTTAAACACTTTTGCATGAGCACACTTAATACCCTTGAAGTAAATCTATTGAATTACATTTTAATCCATGTTAACAGTTCTCTCTGAATTCCAAAAGTAGCTACTTACTCGAGAATCATTTCTCTGTTTGCCGTATCAAGGGCAGATTGTAGATAAAGAAATACGGTTTGCATGCCCGGGTTTGAGTTAAGTGCTGACGGCTACGTCCCGGGAGAAATCCAAATCTTTAAATGGTGAAATTGAACATCAGTGTCCTTGTTCTTTAACTAATTTTTGTGGCTGTGTTATCTCCACGTATGTCATAGCCATGCCATAGATACTTTCACACATGATTAATACCCCTTAATTGAAGGTGCTATATTTATCTTAGTAGCAGCAGTAAAAGGATATTCTTACTTTTATACAACTCTAGGTCATTCGACCTTGACTTAATACTATTCCATTATGTAAATTTATTTGTGAGTTTACCCATATATGAATAGTGCTTTATTAGGCAACTTCATGCAGTTAAATACTCAAACATTACGGGGTGTAGATTCACATAAGACATATAATTTCATGAACGCAGATTTCGTTACAAATGGTAGTCCTAAATTTAAAGGTACTTTTAACCATTTCAAAGATATGGCCTTAATTTTGCTCTACTTAGCACAGTCCCTTCGGAAGTGCCGGATGCATCTGGGGGGGGGGGTCACTGGACTGGGATGTCACTGGATGTCACTGGACTTTTTGTCACTGGACTGCTCGTCAAAGTCGTTGTCATAGGGATCCTGGTATTGTTCTACGTTGCTGTTATCGTTGACACACCCACTTTGGTTATCCTCTCTTTGCCCTGACATTAATTCTCCTCTTTCGTTCTAATGGTAACACCAGTATCTCGACAACGACAGGCACTTTTCATTTTCCCATATTCTGTATTAGCGTCGTAATTTTATTGTTTTGGGAGTTTCAGAGCTTTAATTTCCTTTAACAGCTAAGGCTATTTACATCGCCTTGGCCGGCTGTTGTGACGTCACTTCAGTTGAGATAAGCGAAGAAAATCTATAGAATTTACCAAGATGACTCCGTGCCTTACATAGAGTTCTTCATAGAACGCGCATTGCCTACATTATTTTGTATTAACATGCTCAAATTTCTTCTATATACGAAGCGCAATAATGAGTTATTTTGGCAGTGGAAAATAAGGAATACTGATTCATTCTACTTTTTGTACGTGGGTGGCAAAAAAGTAGAAAATAAAAATATATGATTGACGCTAATTGATATTTACGAAAGTAGTGGTTGCTGGAGGTCATTCATTTTTCACTACCGAGATCAAGAGGTTATTTACAACGCCTCTTTCTGTCTATCTATTTTTCTATTACGCGCTCGCTGTTGTCTTTTTTTTCTCTCTCTTTTTTTTACTTATGAATTATGGATCTGGACGGACAAGGGATGTTCTGTTTTATCCTTCTCCCCCATCCCCCCACCTCTGCCTTTTTACACACTGAATCTGTCTCTGTCTCTCATTGGGTCTTGTTTCTCTCTCTCTCTCTCTCTCTCTCTCTCCCTCTCCCTCTCCCTCTCCCTCTCCCTCTCCCTCTCCCTCTCCCTCTCCCTCTCCCTCTCCCTCTCCCTCTCCCTCTCCCTCTCCCTCCCTTTCTCCCTCTCTTTCTCCCTCTCTCCCCCTCTCCCCCTCTCCGTCCCTCTCTCTCCCTCTCTCCCTCCCTCCCTCTTTCTCTCTCCCTCTCCCTCCCTCTCTCCCTCTCTCTCTCTCTCCCTCCCTCTCTCCCTCCCATCCCCTCCCATCCCTCTCTCCCTTCCTTCTATCCCTCCTCTCCCTCCTCTCCCTCCTCTCCCTCCCTCTCTCTCTCCTCTCCCTCCCCTCCTCTCCCCTCCCTCCCTCACTCACTCCTTACAAATTCTTCATACGAAATTGAACATTCAGTCGTCACTGTCTCCACATCCGCTGCGTCACAAGAGACTCCCAAGGTGATGAGACTCCGAAGCCGAATGTCCGAAAAGAAAAACATGCCAAGCGGGATTTGCTAATAGTAACAGAACCTCCCCTTCTACTAGCGTTATATGATTGTAGCCTCAGCCTGCCATGTCAAAGGTCAGAGATAGAAAAGGAGGCGCGGCATCAATTATGCGAAGTTTAAAATATACCTGAGGCACAAGAGGCAAGGCCGGTTTTCTGATATTATTTTCGGTCATCTGGCCGTGAAGAGAGAGAGAGAGAGGGTGGGAGGGAAAGAGAGAGAGAGGGAGGGAGGGAGGGAAAGAGGGAGAGAGAGAGGGAGGGAAAGAGATAGAGTGAGAAAAAGAGAGAGCGGGGAGGGGGGGGGGGAAGGAGAGAGAGAGATAGGGAGGGAGGGTGAGAGAGAGAAAGTTATTGCCGGACAAATGATAATGCGGATTATAGATGGAAATACGAACACTCCTCCTGGCGACGTTACTTCCAAGAAATAAAGACAGTAGACGAAATATACTTCTGACGATTATCTCCAGGGCAAAGCTTATATATTTTTGTAGTGTTGTTGTTAGTGTTTTTTATGTATATATAGTTTGAGAATGTTTTTATTTTCTGGGAGATATTTCTTTATTCTCCGTTTGTATATATATAAGGAGTCTATGCTCACTGATTTGAATAAGTTGCGACCCATCATGACCTCTTCTACTGAAACTGAATTGCTACGAAAAAAAAAAAATAGTCAGGAAACGTATCTTTCACGCAAATAAGAGAAGAAGTCTCCAGGCGCAGGCTAATGAATTCAGAAATCGGAGACGAATCGAGCATCAGGATTACAGGAGGATCTTTATTGGCCCGAAGGAAGGACTCCTCGAGCTGCATCCCCTGCCTCGGGGCCACCGAAGGAAGCGACCGAGAGAAGGTCCCTAGGGCAGTGGGGTAGATAGAGGGGGTGACGCAGGGAGGGCGGTTGCTCCCCACCCTCCCCCCTTCCCTCAAGTAAAGAGTCAGTTTTGTCGGAAATTGTCTATCCTTGTCGGAAAAATGTGACAGCAGTCTGTTTTCCTGTGATGGGTTTGTTCATTTTTAGCAATTTGGATTACCTATTGCTCAATTCTCTCTGTTTCCGCCTGTCACGTCAACTTTAGTATCTTAACTTTTCGCTTCCTGAAGTCAATTGAACGCGGAGGTTATGACAAGTTTGTTAAATCCGCCAAGGAGGTTATGTTGTCGGTTACTTTGGTTTGCTACTTTGTTGGTTGGATCGTTGGTTATCAGGATAATTAGAAAAAATATAAGAATATTTTCTTGTGTCTTATCCTTAGATCCATTAGATTTCGGGGGCGATCCGGACATCATTTGTTCATTTGTTAGCAGAATAACTCAAAAAGTTATGAACAGATTTTAATGAAAATTATACCAGAGTTGTTTCTTATCCCAACAGATTGAATTTTGGTGGTCTGGATCGTGGTCCGGTCCAGGAATTTCTTGAATGAGTGCATCATTACCCCTTTTGCCTTGCCTCCACCAATGAGGTTGTTTTCGGACGTCACCTGTGTACTTGAGAAAGGTGATTTTAATGTAATTATTTAAGGGCGAATATTCTCCTTGCATCAGTGACATTGCCTTGACGGAGGTATGCGCTCTCTGAGTACTTCTAGTTTACATAAGAAGTACCGTTTTGGATCAGTGATACGTTGGCACTGTATCGCCAATTTAGTGAGGATGAGGGCTTACTGAACAGATCATCTGTGTTCTCTCGATACTAATCGGTAGAGTATAATTTTGTTGGAAAATGTGTGGATCTTGTCCCCAGTCCAATTTCCTGTATATGCTACTGCCTTAGACGTCGGATTTTCACACGTCACCCTAGCATTTTACTTGCATGTTCAATATCATTATTATTATCATCGTTGTTGTAAATGGTATCCTCATTACTATGATCTCCACATCCATTACCCTCAACATTATCACCGTTTTTGATACTACCGTGAAAGTTTTTAGCAAAATGATTACATTCTTTATTTTTCCAGAATCATTACTGAAACACCAGATATGTCACTATATATATTCATACACACACGCATCTGTAAGTATGCATACAAATATATATATATATATATATATATATATATATATATATATATATATATATATATATATATATATATATATATATATATATATATATATATATATATATATATATATATATATATATATATATACATATACTGTATAGTCATACGCCATCGACCGATCTGCCCTATCAATCGATCGCGCTGCGCCATCTATGGATCCATCGTTGGCGCAGTCATCGATAGATAGCGCAACCATCGATCGATCGCTGCGCGTTCGAGGGATAAATTTGCGTGGAGGAATTGATCCAAGGATTTATAAAAGGTAAAATGAATAAATAAAAAAATCAACAACTTGTGATATATGATTGTTTTTTATCAGTTTGCGGTGATGATTTAGTCAGTGACACTAAAATTACTTGAATGGGATGGGATATGTTTTTTTTGTCAGCTGGGATGATGATTTAGTCAGCAGGAGAGAGTGACACTAATTACTGAATAAGATGTGATATGATGAGTTCGTCATGTCGTCTCAGTCGGGAGGGATGGAAGACGGCCTCCAAATCTAAAAGCCATAGGAGGGAAAATGGAGTTAATAAAGAAAGAAACGCTAATAAAGACGTAGGAGGAGTTGACTATCGATCTTTTACGAAGCTCCGTGCATCGTAGGAGTCTATTGTTGCCTTTTCTTCACCAACTGATGTATACTGAAGAATATCAGTATGCATCCATATATATAGAATGGAAAAAGGGCACTAGAACAAGGAGCAATGGTATTTTTTACGTTACAAGCTGGTTGGCAAATCGGTAGAAATCAATCAAAGGCGCAGAGCGATCTGCTGATCATAGATTCGCGTCGGTAATTCCACTAATCAGCGTCCACCGTTCGCGCAGCGCTCTCTATCGATGACTGCGCCAACGATGGATCCATAGATGGCGCAGCGCGATCGATCGATGGCGCATGGCATAAATCTATCTATCTATCTATCTATATAATATATGTATATATATATATATATATATATATATATATATATATATATATATATATATATATATTGTGTGTGTGTGTAGGCCTACATATATATATATATATATATATATATATATATATATATATATATATATATATATATATATATATATATATATATATATATATATATATATATATATATATTTATATATATCTATATATATATATATATATATATATATATATATATATATATATATATATATGAATAATATATATATAATGTATATATATATATATATATATATATATATATATATATATATATATATATATATATATATATATATATGGTAGAAATCCCACAATGTGCAAGCAAGATTCATTGATGAAAAAGCAACAGATTGGAAATCTTTCTGGAAAGGAAAGAGAGATTTAGTAGTATAAGTAAAAGAAATGAGAAGCGACGCGGAAAACCCAAGGGCGTAAAGGTCAAATCAGGCCGAAGGATCAGGTGGTCTAAGCGAAAAATAGCCGGCATAAGGGAGTTGGTGGAGGCTGTAGGAAGCGAGGAGACTGTCGGCAGTAGAGAAAACTCTCTCAAGTTGAAATGCTGCAGTCCTTAATCAAGGAGGATTCCACCAGCTGTGCGCCCACGATAAATCCATCTGACTGCCTGTGTCCCATTGATGGCAGACGAAGGCGTTGTTGATATGTTCCCAATATACAGTGTATTTATGTTGAGACAGAAACAGTGAGATTGGCGCCTGTGTCATCAAAGTACTGTTTATCACGAGTCAAAGGGAATAGCATAGGTGCCCGCCTCTGATGTAGTAGGAGGACTGGCGTGGACCAGGTTGCTGCGGAGAGTGTTTACCTGGCGCAAGAGAAGCCTGCAGTTGAGAGGATGAAGATCACGGTGGGGAGAGTATATCGCCTCAGGGTCCGCTGAGAACGGGCAGGTAAGGAGTCGTGGTAGAACGCGATGAGGGCAGCACAGTTTAGGGAAGGAACGCCGTAGGGAATCGATCCCTCCATCCAGGCACTGGGGATCACAGGTGTGGAATCTCTCCTGCGGGTTCAAGGCCATCAACCCTCGCATCCACTTAGCCGGGCATGCCTCTGTGCCCCGCCATCTCGTCTCGGGGATCTGGGCTCCTACTCCAAGACGTTTGGTGTTGCCATGTCTTCTCTCTCCTGTCCTGACAAACCTGTTCATGGAGTACTTCCAGTTTGAGGTTCCGCCTTTCGTCCCCCTTCGTCCCTCGGTTTGGCTGAAATATGGCGATGGCGCCTTTGCTCTCTGGCCTCATGACCCTTCCCTGGTCTCAGACATGAACTCTCTCTCTATCCCTCCATATGTTTTCATATTGGACATTGACGACAAACTCCTACTAGAAGTATGTATATATATATATATATATATATATATATATATATATATATATATATATATATATATATATATATATATATATATATAAATATATATATATATATATAT
>NC_091550.1:35437968-35442968 GCF_042767895.1 Penaeus vannamei | reverse complement strand
GGAGCACCTGGGGGCGGCCCACGAGGCGAAGAGGAAGGCCGCCGCCAGCAGGTACAGGTGGAGGAGCGAGGAGGGCGGGGGGGCGCCGCTCGTGGTGTCTGCGGCGGCCGTGGTCGGGAGAGAGTCGTGCTGCATCGCCGCCGAGTTCTCACCTGCGGGCGGAGAGGGCGCCGAGGGCCAGCGCGGGATTAGAGACAGGTCCTGATCAGAGGGATAGCAGTCACACTTACCTCATTGGGATGAACGTGGCCTAGATGGCCGCCTGATGTTCGCTTTATGTCTACTTTGTACACCTTTGGAAATACGCCAAATCATGCAGCTCTGCTACATACCCTTTCATACATCAACACATACTCTTTCTTTATTTTCATATTTTCCCTTTTTCCTCTATTCTACCAGCATCAATGAATCACTTCCCTTCCCCGAGTACAAGGCGAGTGGAAGAACTCGGTCTCATATCTACAGGCGTTTTCCAATATTGTCCAGAGTCTATTTATAACTCGTATCCAATATCCTCTGCAAATATAAATGCGAGATTGGAGTCCGAAATCATTCCATCTCTTAAATTATACCTACAAATACTCGTCTTCCGGCGACACTTTTAAACTGGTTATATCAAACAGCTGAAAGCGATCAAAACGAAAGCTAAAGACTGAAATTAATTTATCTCACGTGTTTTTTCATTTATCCTGTTTTTTATCTTTCTTTTTCTTTCCTTTAACATCAGTATTAATGACATTGATATAAGCGATATCGTGATGAGACCAATAATGATTCTCGTGAAATACATCGGGTGCTGATGCAAAGATAGTTGCACTTGACACACAAAAAAAGCTTTTGGGGAACATACCTACCGTTGCTGTTAATCATATCATCGACATTGTTACTGTTAAGCAATATCATTATTATTACTATCATTACTATCTTATTTTTTCTTTTTGTAGTTGTATCGTTATTATTGTTATTACTATTATTATCACCATAATTTTTATCATCATCGTCATCATTCTCGTCGTTATTATTATTATCATTATCATTATTATTACTAGTATCATTGTCAATATTAATAATAGTATTATCATCATTCATATCATTGTTATTACTATCAATTTTATTATCATCATCATCATCATTACTATTATCATTATTATTATCATTATCATTGATATTATCATTATCATTATTACCATTAATGTCATAATTTTCTAATTATGACACAATTATTAATAGTTATTATTATTATCACTATCATTATTGTTTTTTACTATCATTATCATGATTATGAATGTCATTATTATCTTATCATTATCATTATTATTTTTTTATTATTGTTATTATTATTATTATCATTATTATTTATTATTATTATTAGTATTAGCATTATTATTATCAACAACCGTTATTACTATTATTATTATTATCAGCATCATCATTATCATTATAATCAAAGTTCTTATTATTATCATTATCAGTACAATCAATATTACTACTATTATTGTTGTTGTTCTTATCATTTTTATTACCAATATTATCATTAACTTTATCGTCCTATTTCTTTCTTTTTTGTTACAACTATTATCATTACCATTATCATTACTATCATTATCTTTATCATTATCATTATTATTAGCCGTATCATCATTATAATCATTATTATCAATTTTATCAAGAATGTTGTCGCCGTTGTTATTTTTCCATCTATCCTTAAGCTCTCTTAGATATGATCATTATTACTACTATCAAAATACTCCCATCATCATAAAGTTATTTCAGTCATTATCATTATTTACTATTGTCATCACTGATACCATCAGTTATTATCATCATCATTATTAATCATCATCATCCATCCTCCTCCTCATCAACATCATCAATCATCATCATCAATCATCACCATCATTATCATCAATGGTCATCATCATCATCATCAATCATCATCATCATCAATCATCACCATCATTCATCATCATCATCAATCATCATCATCATCATCATCAATCATCAATCATCACCATCATTCATCATCATCAATCGTCATCATCTTCAATCATCACCATCATCAATCATCATCATCAATCATTATCATCATCATCATCAATCATCATCATCATCATCATCAATCATCATCATCAATCATCATCATCAATCATCATCATCATCATCATCAATCATCATTATCAATCATCATCATCATAATCAATCATCACCATCATCATCAAACATCATCAACATCAATCATCATCATCATCAAACATCATCAACATCAATCATCATCATCAGCATCAAACATCATCAACATCAATCATCATCATCAATCATCATCACCAATCATCACCATCAATCACCATCATCATCAACATCAATAATCATCATCATCAATCATCATCATCAATCATCATCATCATCAATCAGCATCATCAACAATCATCATCATCAATCATCATCATCAATCATCACCATCAATCATCATCATCATCATAATCAATCATTATCATCATCATCAATCATCATCACCATCAATCATCACCATCAATCATCATCATCATCATCAAACATCATCATCAACATCAATCATCATCATCAATCATCATCATCATCAATCGTCATCATCAAACATCACCATCAATCATCATCATCATCATCAATTATCATCATCAAACATCATCATCAACATCAATCATCATCATCATCATCAATTATCATCATCATCAATCATCAAACATCATCAACCATCATCATCATCAATCATCATCATCAATCATCATCATCAAACATCACCATCAATCATCATCATCATCAAACATCATCATCATCATCAATCATCATCATCATCATCATCAATCATCATCATCAATCAACATCAAACATCATCAACCATCATCATCATCAATTATCATCATCAATCATCATCATTAATCATCATCATCATCATCAATCATCATCATCAATCATCATCATCAATCACCATCATCATCAATCATCATCATCAATCGTCATCATCAATCATCATCATCTTCAATCATCATCATCATCAATTACCATTAACCATCATCAGTCATCATCATTATCATCATAATCAATCATCATCATCATCATCAACCATCATTATCAATCATTATCATCATCAATCATCATCATCATCATCAATCATCATCATTAATCATCATCATCATCATCATCATCATCAATCATCATTAATCATCATCATCAACCATCATTATCAATCATTATCATCATCAATCATCATCATTAATCATCATCATCATCATCAATCATCATTATTAATCATCATCCTAATCATCATCATGATCAATCATCATCATCATAATCATTATCATCATCAATCATCATCATCATCAATCATCATCATCATCAATCACCATCATCATCATCAATCATCATCATCTTCATCATCATCATCATCAATCATCATCCTCATCCTCATCATCATCATTACCATCTTTATTATTGCTGTTAATGTTGTTGCCATTCCTGTCATTGCTAACACTATTATTTTTACTATCAACTTTATTATCGTTATTATGATAACTATCATTATCATTAATTATGCTCTCTAATTACTAATACTATGATCATTATCAATATAATTAATTATGTTCTATTACTAATACTATGATCATTATCAATATAATCAATTATGCTCTATTACTAATACTATGATAATCATCAATATCATTAATCATGCTCTATTACTAATACTATGATCATTATCAATATCATTTATTATGCTCTATTACTAATACTATGATCATTATAAATATAATTATTTGTATTGTCATTACTGATTCTGCAACCATTATCATTACTGTTATCACCAGTATCATCTCCACCATTACCACTTTCATTAGCATCATTGCTATCATTAGCATCACTCATATGACAATCGCCCTTATTAGCACTCGCATTAGTATTACCAAGGTTATCCTATTTGCAATTATCATCGCCATTGTTGCTCTCCCCCGGAAACATGTTTAATCATGCTTTGCTCATTGCAACTCCCGCTGAAAAGTTTTGTCATTATTTTTCGCAACAAGATTAAACCCTTTTCTTGATTTCCGCATGGAACTAATTAAAGTTAATTAACCTGTTAGGATTAATTATCACTTTTATCCTCCCCGTTTTCTTCTCCCTCGCCTGCAGAAGCGCATAAATGTTAATTCTATTACTTTAAATCTCTTTGGTAAAGAGATGTGGTGTCAAATAAGCATCGTACATCGGCATGCAACCGCCGCTCTCAGCTCCCCGAAATGTCGGACGAACCAACTTTGTATCGTTCGGAAAGTGTGCTTCGGGCGCGTTTCTAAATAATCGTTTTCTACAAAGCGTAGACACTGTTTCTGGAATTCTGTAGTTCAGTGAATATAAGCACCCTGAATTCTGTAAGCAAAAGACCTTTTGATGCCATCATCTATGCTCTTAAGTGAATGAGTTTCGTGTACGCGCCCAACCCTTTGCCATGGCGATACATCTATCCGTGGCAGAAAGAGCAGTTCCTGTCGTTATCAACCCCTTGAGAAAAAATAAAAAATGATAAGGAAAACCAACTATATAACAACGCTTGTAATAAAAAAGATACTAATGAGAACATCTTATTTACAAATGTAAGTACTATAAGAAACTTCGCCCTGCACAGCGAACGTAGATTATTAGTAGCCACCTGTTGCTGTAGATGTTACAGCATCAGGTGGAAGTTTTATCACCACCTGTTACATCTTTGGATTGAAACGCGTGGTTCCATCTGTTCATAGAAGTTCTACCACTTGTAAGCTACCTTCTAGAGGTTCGAGGCGGCCACACACTCACCGGCTATGACATGGACGGAGACTGTGTCGCTGGTGTAGTTCCCGTACCAGCAGGAGTACAGCCCGGAGTCGGCCGGGGAGGCGTCGGCCACGTACAGGCGGCTCCTGATGTAGCCGGAGGCGGCGTCGCCCTTCACGCTGGCACGGGAGAGAGGCGCTGTGAATGTCTGAGATGCA
>NC_091550.1:35420468-35425468 GCF_042767895.1 Penaeus vannamei | reverse complement strand
GATGTAAATTAAGTAAATGAAGCAAAAAGCAACAAGATTTTTATGTAATAGTAATAGATCATTTCGTTGAATCTACTATCTCAAATAATATTACTTTTACTTTTCTCAAGGGAATTTCTGGAAATTTAAATTTACTGTTGTTTGAAGTGCAGGCTGATTGGTAAATTATTTTGCATAATATGTAAATGAAGGGATTACCTGAATTCAATTAATGCACTCCGTGTCATATGATTAATTCTTATGATTGTTTGGGGGATTTTTTTCAGTTGTTATATACAGTCCTTATAGAGAACTGTTTTCAAAATAATCTAATTATTTAATTACTAAGAAGGAGCTCTCTGAATCCGGTTAAAGTAATTGCCAGCTTATAATTAACGTTTATAACTACTTTTCTTGGAAATAAAGTATCCTGAACTTTTAGTATAATTTGCTATTTTGCATATAATCGATATAGATAACTGTTTTTCTTTTACAGTCGGATGCCCTTCCTGACACTATCTCTATCTATTTATCCTGGTGGCTTTTGCAATTGGCAATCAAGGTAAAGTTCCTTGCCTGAGGGAACAACGCGCAAGTCGACGAATCCAAAATCTATCATTATATATCATTATCATTATTATGAATACCATTATTATTATTATCACCATCATCATTATGCTCATTATCATCATCACCATCATTATAATTATTATTGTCAGCATCATCATTATGTATTACCTAGTTATTATCATCACTATTACTATCAGCATTATCATCACTACCTTCGTTATAACGACCGTGTTGCCATTAGTAGTGCTACCACTACCACTATCTAACAGCAGTTTTCTTATAACCACCAATTCATAATATTTTACCACACCTTTTTTTTCCCTCCACCACCGCTGCAAGAAGTGAACCATCATATACAATAGTCATTCGACGTAAAAAAGGACCGAATACACTGTAGAGCCTTATGCATGGGCGACCTCTTCGCTATTATGCAACCAATCTCCGTATTCATTCGAAGGAAAACCCACGCTGCGCTTCGGAATGAGATCTACAGCAATGGAATCTTATAACGTGGAGAAAAGAGAAAAGGACTGCTGGTGTGTGTGCGAATTTTGAAAGGCCATTGCGTGGGATTCCTTTAATTAACTGCGGGGAATCATATTGTTTGTGATATTTTTCTTTGGGTATTGTTATCATTATTATTATGGTATTTGTTATTGTTCTTCATGTCGTTTTTTTTAATGTTATCATCATGACTTGGATTAGTATTATAATTTTCATGATTATTATTGTTAGTGATATTATCATTGTCATTACCTTAACATTTATTACCATTGTCATTTTTACTTATCATTGACATTATCAATATGATTGTTTTGTTATTATTGTCATTATATTGATATCATTTTTATTCATGTTATTGATAATGATGATAAGACATTGTCAATAGTAGTATTGTTGTTGCTCTCATTATCATTATTATCATTATCATTATCAATCCTTATTATTATTATTATTATTATTATTATTATTATTATTATTATTATTATTATCATTATCATTATTATTATCATTATCATTATTATTATTATCATCGTCATTATCATATATATTATCATTATTATTGTCATTATTATTGTCACTGCTTTTACTCTTATTGTTCATATTATGATTATTGATATCATCATTATCATTATTATTATCATATTATAATTTTTGCTATTGTTGTTATTGTTATTATTTTCATAATTATCTTTATCATTATATTTACATTATTATTATCTTCGTTATTATTATCATTATCATTATTGGTATTATTATTATCATTACTATTATTATCATTATTATTATTATTTATTATTATCATTATTATTACTATTATTACCATTATTGTCATCATTATTATCATCATTCTTATAAATGATATTATCAACGTTATCATTATCTTTATTGTTGATGTCATTGCTATTATCATTACCATTGTCATTTACTATTCTAATTGTCAATATGAATACCATGATGATCATTTTCATTGTCATCCTGATTTTCTATAATCATCATTATTATCATTGTCATTATTACTATTGTTATTATGAACATTAATATCATTATCACTATTTCATTATTATCATTATTATTATCATTAGCATCATTATTATCATCATAAACATTATTATTCTCATTATTATTATTATTATTATCATTATCATCATTATTTTCATTATTATATTATTATTATTATTATCATCATCATCATCATCATCATCATCATCATCATCATCATCATCATCATCATCATCATCATCATCATCATCATCATCATCATTGTTATCATTACTATCATTATTATCATTACTATCATTATTATCATTATCATTATATTATTATTATTATTATTACTATTATTACTATTATCATTGTTATTGCTGTTGTTGTTTTGCTATTACTATTAGTATTATCATAATCATTTTTATCATTATTATTATTATTATTATTACTATTATTATTATTATTATTATTATTATTATTATTATTATTATTATTATGATCGTCATCATCATTTTATAATTATATTCATTATAATTGTAATCGTGATTTTTATTATCATTTTTATTATTTTTATCATTATTATTATCATAATTATTGTTATATTTATCATTATAACTATCATTATCATCATTATAACTATCATCATTATCATTATCATCAATATTATTTTCATTAATATACTATCACTGTTATAATTTCTACTAACATTATTCTTATTTTTATTGTTATAATTTCTATTGTTATTTATATTATTGTTATTGTTATCATTACTACTATTGTCGTTATTCTTTTATTGTTATCATCATTATCATTATAATCATTATTATTACTATTGTTATCATCTTTATCATTGATAGTGTCATTATTATTATTATCATTACAATTATAATAAACTACTCCTTCTATTGATATTATCATCATTATTATCGTTGTTATCATCCGTGTTGTTGTTTTTGTTGTTATTGTTATCAGTATCATTATTACCATTATCGTTATCATGATTGTTATCATTATTTTTATTATCATTATTACAATTATCATTATTTTTATCATCATTGTTATCATTATCATTATCATTATAATCATCATCACTGCTATCATTATTATCATTATTATAATTTAAAAACTTTTCATCAATATTATTATTACTATTTCTATTATCATTATCATTACCATTATATCTATAACCGTTTTTATCATCATCATTTTTACTATTGTTGTTGTTATCATTTTCGGTATTATCATGACCATTACAATTTTTATTATATCATTATCATTAGCGTTGTTATCATTACTATTATTATTATTATTGTCATCATTATTATTAGTAGTAGTATCACTATTGCTACTTTCACCATTACCTTTATAAACGTCATCACTATTAGAACCATTTATGTTAATGTTACTATTTTCATCAATATCGCTAGGGTCACGGCTATTTCTGTGACATTATAAATCCTTATATTTTTCTTTCTTCATGCAAGAGATTGCAAATTGATATTAGATATATTTCTTTATTCAGTATTAGAGTCTTGTGATCGTTGTTGCAATAAATCATTTATCATTTACATGTTTTTTTACTTTTCTGTTTTTCTTCTTCTTCTTCTTCTTTGTTCCAGTTTTGTCTTTTTGTTGTTAGTTCTACCATTATTTTAAGTGTCACCGTTTCATTTTATTCTGTTAACCGCGTATTTACGTAACATTATGACTCCAATTCCGTTTTTACTGTCTTTATCATTATTATTATAATAGTTGTTTTTTTGGATAATCATATATTATCATGATTATCATTGATGTTATCAATATTATGTGCTCCTCCCTTTTCTTTACGTCAGTGTCATCTTTTCATTTATAAAAATCGGATTTTTTTTCTTCATCATCTCCGTTTTCATTTTGCCAGTTTGTTCCAATTCGTTAAGAACTTTTAATTTCATAAACGTGAGAGTTGTTAATTTGAGAGCGCGCCATCACCTAAAAGTATAAGGAGTGTGTTTGTTTGTCTTCGTGTATGTGTGACTGTGTGGGCGTGTGAACGTTTGTGTGTGTTTGTCTGTGTATGTGTGTGCGTTTGTTTGTGTGTGTTATCTATATCATTATTAGTATTTTTTGTTCTTACAAATAAGTGTGCGCGCGCGCGCGCGCGCGCGCGTGTGTGTGTGTGTGTGTGTGTGTGTGTGTGTGTGTGCGAGTGTACGCGTGTGCGTCTGTGTTCACTCCGCTAGTTTTTACAGGATTTCCTTAAAATACCAACGACGAGAAAGCTCTCTGTTCATTACAGCAACATGACATTTTCCTCTTCCTGTGCGCTGCCAGAATTTGTCATTGCCCTCGTCCTTGTACGTTTTTTTTTTTTTTCTTTCTTTCTTTCTTTTTCTTTTTTCTTCCCTGCTTTCGTGACGTCACAATTAGCAGACCCAATGTTTTATGTTTTAATGGGAATGAAAGCGGAGAGAGCGCTTTCCTTTGCTCTACTTTTTCTTTCTTTTTTCCTTTGTTTCTTTTCTTTCGGGATGTGAAATTGCAGCGGAGGAAGTTATATGATGTATATGTTCGAGTGTATGTGTATCTGCGTGTGTGTGTGTGCTTGAGTTTGTTTACTCGTGCGTACATGTGTGCATCTTTGTACATGTATGTGTGCGTATGTGCGTGCGTGTGTGTGTGTGTGTGTGTGTGCGTGAGTTCGAGTGTGTATTTAAGCGTTTATGTATGTGAGCGTATATTTATGTGGTCATGTTGGTGTGGGTGTGTTATGTGTGTTTTGCGAATAATGTACATATCTGTGTATGTCAGAATAGAATATTTTGCGTGTTGCTCATGCAAGACCCCTGCTTACCTGCAATGAGGAGAGCGGCGAAGAGGTACCTCTGCAACACCATCCAGTGCATGTCGGTCTCTAGAAATAAAGGAAAAAAATAATTCTTATTTGCACCATTACCTTTACCAAAATGAGGTTCGATCTTATC
>NC_091550.1:35412968-35415468 GCF_042767895.1 Penaeus vannamei | reverse complement strand
ATCATCATCATTGTTATCATAATAGTATCCATTATTATTATCATTATTATTTCTATTTCTATTATCATTATCACCGTTATCAATATCATTATAGTTACCGTTATTGTTATCATCATAGTTACCGTTATTGTTATCATTATCATAATTGTTATTATTATCCTTATCATTAAAACCATTAATATCACTGATATCATCAATACCATCATCACACTCATCTTCATTATTATCACTATCATTATCTTTATGATGTTTGTTGTTATCATTATCATTATTGTTAACATTATTATCATTATTATCATTGTCATTATTATTATTATTGACGCTGTTGTCATTCCCATGATTATTAACATTATCATTATAATCATTACTATAATTATCATTAGCTTAACCAGCATTATTTCCCATGTATGTTAACAATCACTAGACGTATTACTATAATTAACTTACTTGTTATTATAATGATTGCTTGTATTAATATCATTATCATCAAAAGCATTATCTTTATCATTATCATCTTTTCTTAAAGCTTTCAACATCACTAGTACTTTCATCAACATCATCATCATGAACATTACCATCGTTGATTTCGCTATAATACAATCAGAAAGATCAAACAAAATATTAAGACCCAAGAGGAGTCTCGTTGAAAAAATGTGTGTCGTGTTTGACGTTCTCTTGCGAATGTTTGAGCGCCCTTGGCATGGTGTTCAGAGGCTCCTCCCACCCAAAGAGGGCGCGGGGTGGGGTAGAGACAGGGAGAGGTTAAAAACGAAAAAAATATGGTATAGCCTTGCATATTTCCCCGGTTTTCGAAAAATATCCAACTGGTTCTGCACGCGACCGTATTTTGGAAGTGAAAAATGGAGATTTCTCTTTTTTTCTCTTTTTTGTTTTTCCCTCGTTAGCTATTGCTGTGGAATGGCGAACATTAGTCATTCCATCAGCACGACTGTTGGTTCGACAACAACTCGTATCTTCAGTAGTACAGCTTTACAGCTTTTAGTTACTTACGGCAACTTGTCTTTTGTTTTATCTACCACACCCTTCTCCCAGTCCATCTTCCTCGAACTCCTCAGTGCTTTACATATAATGTAGGAACATCGAGAGGTAAAATCAACCAAGGAAAAGAGAATATAAAATTCGAGAAAAAAAGCAGTGATAGGCTTGAGTCTGGAAGAAAGAAACCGTCTTCAGAGACGACTAAACTTTCTCAGGAACTAATGAAGACAATAAAAGTCTTCTAACTCTACAAAAGTGGTATAAAGATACATGAGCAATGCACAAGACACACAGATAAACATTCCAAAAAATGGAATGAACAAAGGAAAAGTTTCGTGAAAGTGAGACAGAGAGGAGAGGAGAGAGATGAAGTGAAGGGAGAAGGGAAGGGAGATACGTAGCGAGAAATAGAGTAAGTTCCAAGGATAGAAATGGATAGAGAGGAAGAGAAAAAGCAGAGAGAGAGAAAAAAGCTAGACCTCTCTCTCTCCTTTCTCTCTCTCTCTCTCTCTCCCTCTTTATCTCTCTCTCTCTCTCTATCTCTCTCCTCTCTCTCTCCTCTCTCTCTCTCTCTCTCTTTCTCTCTCTCTCTCTCCTCTCTCTCTCTCTCTCTCTCTCTCTCTCTCTCTCTCTCTCTCTCTCTCTCTCTCTCTCTCTCTCTCTCTCTCTCTCTCTCTCTCTCTCTCTCTCTCTCTCTCTCTCTCTCTCTCTCTCTCTCTCTCTCTCTCTCTCTCTCTCTCTCTCTCTCTCTCTCTCTCTCTCTCTCTCTCTATCCCTCTATCTCTCTCCCACTCACTCTCTCTCTCTCTGACACACACACCCTCTCTCTGTCTCTCTCTCTCTCTCTCTCTCTATCTATCTATCTATCTATCTATCTATCTATCTATCTATCTATCTATCTATCTATCTATCTATCTATCTATCTATCTCCCTCGTTCAGTCACCCCCCCACCCCCACTCCCACTCTCTCTCTCCAACCTCAAAGCATATCCCGCTCTACACACCAACGATAATGGATGCCTCACTCTATCTCTGCCCGCGGAGTTACGGGCCAAGTTAATTTTCTGCCCCGAAATTATGCACTTGATATCCAAACATTCTTTACCCGAAAGGAAAATTGAAATATCCCAAGAGTTGCGAAATGAATTGATATGGGGAAAAAAATCCAGTGAAAGATATGATCGTTTTTGAACCCCGGAAGATATATAAGCTCTACAGGGAGAATGAGAGGGAGAGGGAGAACAGATAGAGGGAAATCAAAAAAGAGAAAGATAGTAAAGGTAAAAAGTGAAAGGGGAAGAGAAAAGAGGGAGATATAAGAGAAAGATAGAAAAAAGAGAAGAGAGGGAGGCCGGAAAGAAAAGTGGGGGAAAACGAGGAAAAGGGTGAACGCAGGAAAAGAAAAAGAGCAGAAAAATGCGAGGGAATAGAAAGAAGGGAGAAAAAAAGAAAGAAAGATTAAAAGGAAGAAATAAAGTAAAGAGGAATGAAGAAAACTAAT
>NC_091550.1:35397968-35405468 GCF_042767895.1 Penaeus vannamei | reverse complement strand
CTGTACTAATGGGTTTGGTTTATGGCATCATCACAGGCACTAATGGAATCCCTTCTCCACAGGGCATTTGGCTGTTACCTTCTAATGGGAGGGAGTTTCCGCGCCCTCCCTCGGTATTTTTTGGGACTATTTTTGTTCTCATCCTGATTCTTCCTCGTTGGAGGCTGTGGAAGCGGAAAGCATTACGGGGGCCGAGAGAAATGATAAGTACTTATACACAGGAGGGAGAGAGAAAGAGAGAAAGGGAGGGAGATTGAGATACTGAAAGAAGTGAGAAGATCTTTATAAGCTCATATAAATGTCGTGATGCATCAATCTAATTATTTACATTTTTGAGTATTAGCATTTTTATAACAAAAGAAATTATTCCCCACAAACCGCCGTTGTGGTAATTTTTCCGGAGGAGCCTTGCAAACTTCGTGAATTTTTCCTCATCATGAAAAGTGCATTTGTTTACGCAAGCTATTTGCATAATTCTTTATAACACGGAATTTCTTGGACAACACAACTTCATTCTGCGTCTCCTTGTTAGCGACACTTTTTTGCCTCGCGGCGAAAATTGCCGCTCCTCTATTTCAAGAAAATCATGGAGCCGAAGAGGCAGATATTCCCCGTGATAATGGAAATTGTCTCGGTCGCTGAGGTAGTCTTAGGAAACCCGCGCCATCGCTGCCTTGGTGTCAGCGCGAAAATGTGGAAATGAATGAATGGATAAAGAAAGAAAGATAAAAATAGATGAGTAACAAATACAAAAGTTGAGAGTTTCAATTTATATTTCATCAATATGTTTGACCTTTTTTTTTTCTTTTTTCCACTAAATGTTGGTTCCTTATTTGCAAATCATGTCGTCAGGAAAAAAAAAATAACCATGCGGTGACAATGCGCAATTGCAATTTCGAAGCCTTAATAATGAAATGCGCCAACGCTGTTCTCTTTGCGATTGCCACCGTGCACGCTTCGGATGCAGGATGATAAGGCGCTGCCTAACGGATTAGTTCATTTTCCAAAACGAAGACATACAAGCCCGACGGAATACAAACTCGCTCGTTATCAGCCAAAAGCACGAGACATGAAATGCGTCGCCAAATAATTTGACAGCCGTACCTTCGCTCAAAGCTCTGCGTCACCATTCACTACAGAATTGAACAAGCCGACTCATGAAACGCATATAATTCGCTCCACATTAACGTCCCATTTCCACTTATTCCGCAAAGGGTCTTAAACAACCCGCCTTAAATGTGAAGTGGCCAAGTGCGGCCATTTCGAGCGCTTGGCACACACGGCTTCACTCCTTCACGTGTTTTTAAAGACACATTAAAGGTTCACAGCTCGAGCGGCTCTATCTCGTTAAGAACCTCTTTTCGCAACTGCTTAAACATCATTCGACCATCTGGGTAATTCGCACAGCCGTCGAGGTAATTCGCACAACCAAGGAAGCAGCCTATTTTAGACGATTAATGGACACAATAAAGTGAGTGGCATAGAGGTAAGATAGAAATAAGTCGACCTGCATTCCGGTAACATTTCCTACAAAATTTCTCTTTTCCCGATACGATATTGCCCCGATGCAGCATGCATGCTGAAATCTATATACCAAGCGTACTGTAATTGAACTTTCTGAATAATTAAAGGTTTATGACGCGCAGTTCCACCGTATCAGTATCAAAGCGGCGAAACGTGGAATTCAATATCGCGAATGAAGTTTTCATGCTGAAATGTGACACGAAGTGACAAATGCATTAACGGTGTAATATGCCGTTAATCATTCCTATGAATTTGCAATGCAATGGCCATGCAGGTTAATGGGAAAGGGTCTCTCAACGTAAAAGAATACCTATGAGGAAGGCGCAGGGGGGTGCGTGCATTCGTTCAGATATGCCCACATTATTCAGTATTATTAAAGAGCAACAGAGTTATCAACAGCTTTTTCCAAGAGCGCTGATGACTTCTCGGGGCATGTGATTGAAAATGTAATTAAAGAACTTCACTTGCCATCGAAAAGTTATAATACTGCTCGGGTGTTCGCCTGTTTCTTATCGCATTGTCACTGTTCCAAATTCCAGACGCTTTTCAGTAACCGGGCCTCGCATCACGAGAAGTCCACTGATAAAGAAAATAACAAACCATCAGTCAGAGCAATGTTGCGTCACCTCACCGAAGAGCGAATAAACATGAAGCATTTTCCTCGAGTGACATCGCGCTGACGTCGGCGGAGGAGGCCTGCCGACCCGAGCCGCGCCAGGGCCGGCGGGCGAGGCGCTCGTTGTGCCGGAACGAGCGAGGCGCCGCACTTTGATGGCTCGATGGCCGATAAGCTATGCGGAGTTCAGTCGTCAACTTTGCTATCTGAAATGACTTTCTGTCTTGTTTTTTATTTGATTTGCCTAATTTTCTCCTTCCTTCTTCCTACACGAGAGGGGCAATACCTCCAAGAGATGATGTATTTGGACAAAACACTTACGCCTCTGAGGCGGAAATCGCTTCAGGACCGAACTTCTCCCAGCAGCGCTTCCTAAATCCCGGCGACTTCGTCTTGGCGAATCATCATCGTCAAGCCATTATGAGAGAACGAATAAAGTTACAAAAGACCGGAAGAGAAAACAGACAGTGTTTTGCATGAGACTATGTTATTTACGTATTTTCTTTCGATTTGTCCCGCTGATTGCAGTGTGCATCACAGGAACCGCCTGTGCGACTCGGGAAGAAATTGCTTCTGGTTGACCTCATTTCTTCTCGAGAAAAATGTCTTCGGTGCAACTTATTTATAACGGCATTTACACGCTGGCAAAGGGCCACAGGAGAACACTCTTCGGGAGAAGAAAAGACTCATGGAAATGCTTCTCTGATATGTCTCCATTCGGCGTTAAGGATAATCATACGTATGTTCTTCTTTTCCACTGCCTTAATCCCTAGTGGGGTCGGCTGTTCGAATACGCTGCCTCCGACTTGGTCTGCCACACATATCGAGACTATCAAATAACTTCAACATCGTTCTCAAACAAGTATGCAAAATATTATCAAGGATACAAATAAACTTGATGAACATATAGCCAAAGCGCATACATGCATCCAGCTGGACAGGCGCAGCTCCTCCAAGTGCTGGCAAAGTTTCGGTCATTTTGATAATATTTTCAGGAGAAAAGGTGTGCGACGCAGGTATGTATCACGAACAACATGCCCTTCGGTTTATTTCAGTCTGGACGAGCGAACACGTTCGTATAGACTGTATAGATGCACATATACAGTTCAATATTCTTGTATTGATAGACTGATTGATTGAATGTTAGATAGATAGATAGACATATAGAAAGATATATATATATATATATATATATATATATATATATATATATATATATATATATATATATATATATATATATATATATATATATATATATATATATATATATATATATATATGTATGTATGTATGTATGTATGTATGTATGTATGTATGTATATAGATATATAGAAAGATAGATAGATAGGTAGATAGACAGATAGATATAGATATATACATACATAGATGAATAGATAGATAGACAGATGTAGATAGATAGATCCTGCAATCAACAACAAAGACGGACGGCAGATAAGCCAAGAGACAAACCTCGAACGTCAACAAGTAATCCTCTCAGTCACCGTTTAGTCCTCCGTTCAAGAGGACTTCGAACCCCGACGCATGACAAAGGGACCGCAAGCCAAGGGGAAAGTCATCGATCAACCCCGCTATAGAATGATCGAACTGCACCTGTCTTTCGCTTTCAAAAACACTCTTACAAGATGACAGAGCTTCGTCGATCATCTGAACGAGTTTTCGGTGATCGACCGTCAAGAATTTCATCATCAATAAAGTGAATGTTGTATTAATAAAAAGAACGTGTGTATTATAGAGGAATATTGTATTACGATGTTATTTAACTGGTAACAATTAACAACATAGGAGATCCGGAATGTAATTTTTAGCAGGTATGTAGTTCATTTTTTCCGCTTGATGAAAGTCCCTTGAACAGGATCTCTTTTAGATGTAAATTGATATTAAAATGTAACACCAGGAGCTCCCATAGGAATTCAGTACTGCATCACAAAGAGAAAGGTGTATTGCTTTACAAAATGGATTTATAATATTTATCTATCTACCTGTTAATTTGTCTCTCTCTCTCTCTCTCTCTCTCTCTCTCTCTCTCTCTCTCTCTCTCTCTCTCTCTCTCTCTCTCTCTCTCTCTCTCTCTCTCTGTCTCTGTCTCTCTGTCTCTCTGTCTCTCTCTCTCTCTCTCTCTCTCTCTCTCTCTCTCTCTCTCTCTCTCTCTCTCTCTCTCTCTCTCTCTCTCTCTCTCTCTCTCTCTCTCTCTCTCTCTCCCTTTCTCTCTCTCTCTCTCTTTCTTTCTCTCTCTCTCTCTCACTGTCCCTCTCTCTCTCTTTGTCCCTCTCTCTCTCTTTGTCCCTCTCTCTCTATTTGTTCCTCTCTCTCTTTTTGTCCCTCTCTCTCTTTTTGCTCCTCTCTCTCTCTCTTTGTCCCTCTCTCTCTCTCTTTGTCCCTTTCTCTCTCTCCATTTGTCCCTCTCTCACTCTCTCTCTCTCTCCCTCTTAGCTATTTATCAGTGACTAATTATCCCAGGGCAAAGCAGGGAAGCAAGCCACGCCATTTAGCAACATGCCTTCATGCAACGAGTGACATCCGTTTCTCTTGTTTCTTACGAATTTCGGTGAAGTGAGCCGCGAAGTAGTTAATCTTCCCTCATCCCCGTTGGCTTTCCTTTTACCTCGCTCCTTCCCCTTGCCCACTTTCACCCACCTTGTCTCTCAGCCCATCTTCACCCACCACCATCTCATAGCCCACCTTCACTCCCCTGAAACCTAGCCCACCTGCACTCCCCTGCCCGCTAGCCCACCTTCCCAACCCCACTCCCCTGCCTCCCTAGCCCACCTTCAGCCCTCCACCCCCACCCCCCTTCCCTTATCCCGACCGCACTCGTTCAAAAAATTCTTATCCTTTAATCCTTTCTCATTTATCCTTCCTTGATTGTATCGCCCACATCCATCTCCTTGCTCTAACATTTAGTGAATCTTTTCTTGTGTATGTTTGTTGTTGTTGTTGTGTTGTTGTATTGTATTTATTTTCGTTGTTGTGTATTGTTGTTGCCTTCGGTGTTGACTCTGTTGCGTTTATGCTGCTGTAGTTGTTATTGTTGATGTTGTTGTTCCCGTCATTGTTATTGTTAATTATTGTTGCTGATGTTTTTGTTGTTAATAATGTTATTGGTGTTCTCGTCAATGTCGCTGCTTTTGGTTATCATTGTTGTTGTTGTTCTAGTTGTTTTTTCCATCTCGATGCTCGGACTCCCCCACAAACAGAGGGGAACGGCGCTAAAGACTTTCGTAATTCCCAAACGAAACGAAATCCTCTAGATTACGAGAGACATCTACGAAGATATTAACAAGAACAGGGATAAGACATTCCGAAGGATTTGGGGGCTAAGGAGAGAATTTGTTTTTTTCTATTCTTAGTCCTCCTCTCATTCTTATTGGTGTTCGTATGCGTTTGTGCGATTCTATGTTTGGTATGAAGGTTGGTCATCATCTGTGTGTGGCCGCGTGTACATAGTTCTGTGTGTGGCTGTGTACGCATATTTGTGCGTGTGACTGCGTGTACATGTTTTTGTGTGTGGTTGTGTGTTCATGTGTGCGTGTAGATCATGTGTATATTTGTGTATGTGGCTGTGTTCATGTGTGTGCGTGTGGCTGCGTGTTCATGTGTGCATATAGGTCATGTGTTTGTGTGTGTACGTGGCTGTGTGTTCATGTGTGTGTGTGGCTGTATGTTCATATGTGCGTGTAGGTCATGTATGTATATATGCATGTGGCTGTGTTCATGTGTGAGTGTAGGTCATGTGTTTGTGTATGTGACTGTATGTTCATGTGTGTGTGTATGCGGCTGTGTGTTCATCTGTGAGTTATGTGTGTATGGCTAGAAATTTAAAGTTTAATTGCCCGAACTTACACAGACAAAGGGTGAAAGAAAATATATGTTAAATTTATGTATAAAAGGAAGAGGGACAAAGGCAAAAAATACGGAGAAGCACCGTAGGAAGGGCTGAAAGGAAGGAAGAAGTAAGAAAAAAGAAATGAAGAGAAAGCTGGAAGAAGACGTGGAAAAAAACAAAGATGGAGAGAAGATATAGAATGAAGTGAAGATAAGGAAAATGATAAAAACAAAAACGGAAAGGAAAGAGACAAAAGCGGAGGATAAAAAACAGTCACAAGAGGAAAATAAAGAAAGCGAACGATAAAAGAAAAAAAAAGCAATAAACATCATAGAAAAAAAGAGAATGGCAATGAAACGAAGAAAGAAAAAAATAAATGAAGAAAGATGAACAGAGGACGAAGATTTAAACGAGGTTAGAGTATATTAGACCCGAATTGAAATTTATCGTCACGCTCCCTCTTGTCCTCCCGTCGCTAGAGAGAGTATGTGCGCCGTCCGAACACCGAATTATATCATTTCCGAACACAATAAGACACGAAAACCCACTAAACGAGACAGAATAGACGAGAGATTTTGAAATAAAAATCAGACATTTTTTTTATTTCATCGTTTACCTACGACCCCCACTGCCATGACCATCCATTAGTGGAAAAAAAACAAAAAACAAAAAGAGAGAGAGAAAAAAGCTGGATTGCGTAAGTAATGTCATTAAATTTCCGTGCGGCTTAATTCTACCTTCGCTGACATCGAGGCTAAAAGAGACTTTGCATTGAGTTCCATGGCAATTATTTAGAGCATAAGCCTAGAAAATCTCGTTAAAAGCTTTGAATGTGATGTGTCTAAATCTAGACTCTTTTTGTCTGTTTGCTTGTAACCGTTTTATTTCATTCTTCTGTTTCTTCTTTTCCTTCTTCTATGAATTCGTATGTTTGACTTTATTGTGATCCCTATTTTATATTCACTGAGGTCAGGTTGTCTGCATCTGCGCTTCTCTCTCTTCTCTTTCGTTGTATATCTTGTTGGTGATCTCTTTTCCCTCCGTTCGTGTGTGTCTGTATATCTCTCTCGCTGTTTTGTTGTGAGAGAATCTGGAGCAAAGGATTTAGTGAAAGTGGGAAGAGCAAATTAAAGAAATATAGGAGAGAGAGCACGGAAGAGGAAAGGGGAAAAGTTACAGTGTTGCTTTATAAATCGATGTAAACTTTGTAAAATAAGCTGAATAGTGAAGAAAAAACGTTCAATAGCGTTTTGTAAATGAAAGTTTGGGCGTGATATTGGTAAAATGTCTTTCTTAAATGTGTGTGTGTGTGTGTGTGTGTGTGTGTGTGTGTGTGTGTGTGTGTGTGTGTGTGTGTGTGTGTGTGTGTGTGTGTGTGTGTGTGTGTGTGTGTGTGTGTGTGTGTGTGTGTGTGTGTGCTAGCGAGCGTTTGTGTGCGAAGATAAGAAAGAAAGACGCAAGGAGACAGAATAAAGAAGGAAGAGCGCCATAGACCGATAAAACAAGAGGCATT
>NC_091550.1:35370468-35372968 GCF_042767895.1 Penaeus vannamei | reverse complement strand
TGCCCCGGAAGATGAATGGATTCAGTGTCCCTCATGTCTAGAATGGGCTCACTATTGTACAAATGGAGATGACATGTTTAGGTGTGAGAAATGCAGAGAGTTGATAAAGAAATGTAATCAAATATATTTATTTATTAATAAAGTTTTAGATTTCATTTGAGATTCTTATAATAAAACTGAAATGTATACTTACTTGTAAGATAAGGTTACCAAAAAACATGTGAATCATTTATGTTTTTTTTTTATGTGTATCAATCAATCACTGTTACAAGTGACATGGCTTATCAAACTGTTAAATAACTATGTGAAACTAAGTATTTCTTTATTTTTCCAGATGCAATAAAAGCATAAATTTTCTGATTTACAAACAAAAAAATTTTTCATTTCACTTTTAAACCTTGGAGTTCTAAAGCACAATGCAAATAGAATGACTATTTTACTTACTTCGCTCGTTTAAAATGTAATTTTCTTTTTCTTAAACAACTGCCCATTTAGACCGTTTTACAGGCTTTTACATTATCATGAAAGACTTATATTGTCTTATATTTCATGTTAATTGCTTTGTGATGATCTATCTTTCTATTAACTTATTGACGCACACACACACACACACACACACACACACATACACACACACACACACACACACACACACACACACACACACACACACACACACATACACATACACATACACATACACATACACATACACATTTACATTCACATACACACACACACACACACACACACACACACACACACACACACACACACACACACACACACATACATATATATACATACATATGTATGTATACATGTGTGCGTATGGATGTGTGCATTTACACCATGTCTGTCACAGGTAAATCGTGGATAGACGCATCCAGGCAAACAAACAGAGGCAGATAGACAACTGATACAGAGAGAGAGACAGAGAGACGTGATAATCTGCGTAGGCACCGAGAATTTTCTTTCGATTTTGTGGCAACGATTCGCAGAACGAAAGACGCTGATAAAGTCACATTAAGCTTGATAAGTAAATGTGAATCAGGATCTCTTGAATTGTATTACGTTGAGCAAAGTCGTTGATGAAACACTTTATTGTTAAAAATAAAAATATAATAAATCCAGTAGGATAACAAGGGTTCCGTATTTTTAATTACACCAGCAATAAGTATGATAAAAGGTTCATTATATTCCTTGTGTTTCTGCATTAATGAACTCCGACCTTACCCAAGGCCAGTCGTCGGCAAAAGCGGAAAAGCCTTTCTTGGGCTGTTAATGATGCTATGGATTCAAAGATCATTGCAAACCACATTCCACATAGCATTCGCGTTTCCTCGCCGATGAACTTTCAACATTGTTGTTCCACGTCGTAGACCTAACTCGAATTCATTGTGCTAAATTTCCCCTTTAATGTTGTCCTGAAGTTGTTCAGACTACCCCCCCCCCCTCCCCATTGTCCGCCCCCGTTCCGCGTGCTCGGCCCCGTTCGCCTGAATGCAGGTCGCGCCCCAGCCGTGCATGCGCTCATGGCCTCCTCCCCTCTCCTTCCTGGGCTCTCCCTCGATCTCTTTTTTTTCTTCTTCTTCTTTTTGTCTGCCTACTTTACTTCTTTCCTTTCCTATCGCCTCTTCTCTCCAGATCTCTGTCCTCTTCTTTTCTTCCATCATCTTTTACTCTCTCTCTCTCTCTCCCTTTCTCTTTTGCTCTTTCTCTCTCTCTCTCTCTCTCTCTCTCTCTCTCTCTCTCTCTCTCTCTCTCTCTCTCTCTCTCTCTCTCTCTCTCTCTCTCTCTCTCTCTGTCTCTCTCTCTCTCTCTCTCTCTCTCTCTCGCTCTCTCTCTCTCTCTCTCTTTCTCTCCCTCCCTTCCTCCCTCCTCCTATCTTTTACTACCTTCCTTATTTCAAAGCTCTTCCCCATCATTGCCTTCTGTCCTCCTCTTTTTCTTTTATTATTTTTTTACTTCCATTTTCCTTCCTCATTTCCTTTCCTTCTTCTTTCTTTCCTGTCTACTTCCCTTCCATCCTTCTCTCTTCTACTTTCCCTCCTTTCTTCTTCCTTTCTTTCCTTTCTTCTTTCCTTCCTTCCTTCCTACTTCCCTTCCTTCCTTTCCTCTTTCCTCCCTCCTCCTCCCTCACCTCCCATCCATCCCTTCCTCTCTCGCTAGTTATGCCTTTCGCTGTCCACCCTTTGATCCTGCCATTCGTAATCGTCCATTTGGTTTTAACGGGATCGATATTCTTCTGTTCCAGCAAATGCTACGCCGGTGAAAGGATGAATCTTGCGTCACCATTGGTTCATTATGTATAATCTGATTTATCTTTCGTGGAATTAGACGGAATATGATATTCTAAAACACGAAGTATGATGTAGAAGACATCAAGGCTCAACGGGGGAAAGGCACAAAAAATCATTTAATGTCAAGATACAAATCCATGGTAATACATATAAATAATTATTTAGAGGGGAATATTTTCAGTCTCATCTCTGCTACA
>NC_091550.1:35345468-35350468 GCF_042767895.1 Penaeus vannamei | reverse complement strand
CCGTTTGGTTTCCAGCGCTTCGCCTCATCTGCATGCAACTTCCGCCTGGGGTTTTCGAGGCGTGTTTATTTTCAGAAACGCATTACGTCAGCTCCATTGGCGGACGGGGAGCGTGAAATCATATGCATACGCTTTTATGATAAGGTATGTTAGCCTCTTTTTATGCGCTGCTCCTATGCTGACATGAGTGCGTATCATGTTCTAACAACAGCAAGGACATACAGCGTCAGTTAAAGAGGGACTAATCACGTTACAATAGGTTTCATTTCAGTATCTCTTTTAATTTCTCTCTTTTTGCTTACCAGTTCAAATGTCTAGCTGTCTATCTGCTTATCTTTTAATCTATTTATCTGTACTTATCTGTTTATATACTCATCTGTCTGTCTGTCTATATACTTATGTCTGGCTCCCTGTATATCTATGTTTATCTATATACTTAACTGTCTGTATGTCTCTGTCTCTCTGTGCACCTGTATGTCTGTCTGTCCGTCTATGCACCTATCTGTATGTTTCTCTGTCTGCCTAACTATCTTTTCGTCTATCTCACTGTCTGTTTATATACCTATCCTTGGGTTTGTCTACACCTGTTTGTTTGTTTGTGAACCTATCCTAATGTCCGTCTGTTCGCCCGTCTCTCTGTGCTTGTTTTTTTTCTGCCTATGAACTTAACTACCTGTCTGTATACTAATGTCTGACTGTCTATATACCTGTTTGATTTGTGTGCATACCTGTCTGAATATACGCCCGTCTGTTTGTCTAAATACCCAAGTGCTTGCTTATCTGTTTATATATTACACTTAAATACCTTTTAATCTATTTATTAGTGTCTTTGTGCCTGTCTGCTTGTATGATTATCTGTCGGTTTTTTGTTTACCTGAATGCCTGTTTGTCTGTCTTTCTATATAGCTATTTGTCTTCCTGCCTTATTGCCTCTCTCCATTACTCCCATTTGCAGCAGGTATATGTTATCTTTTTTCTTTTAGGCCATAGCTTTGTTTTTTTTTTGTTTTTTTTTTTAATAGCGGGCCCGCCATTTATTTCCAGGAAAATGAAAAAAAAGGGAGAATCCGAAATATTTTTTACTTTCATTTCCCGCTGATAATGTGACGTCCGCGAAAGAAATAGCAAAAAATAAATACAAATCATTGTGTATGGTATCGTTTCGCCCGTCCCTAAAACAAAAATAAAATATATTTGGTGGAAATACCTTATTCTCATGCGTCATGTCATGCCTATTGTCTATCGTGCCCGTGGTCGGTGGTCGCTTCTGATCAGTACTGGCGTGTTTCGCATCTTATTGGCTTATTCAAACATCAAAGCAAAAATGGTCATAGCGAGTACATGTGAATGTTAATTTCTTATTAGTATTTTTTTCCAAAATAATAAATTTTGATTGAAAGAATTCTTTGTCTGTTTTCATTCAACTCCTCGAAGCTCCAGACATTCTTTTGCTTCTGATCTTTGTCTTATTTTGTTACAGGGAATTTTTTTTCATTTTTTTTTCTCTCGCCGACATTTCATTATCACTATACTTGCCCGCTATTCAAGAAAAAAAAATGCTGTGGCCTTATTTGTCTTTCTCTTTGCTTTTCTTTGCCTTTGCCCATAATCATCTTTTTATCTCTCCAACTCCCCCCACCCCCACCAACCGTTTCAAAGTTCTGTCACCCATGCTCTTATCTGGCCGGGATAAGGATATTAACGACCATTTCCATCGTTATTATCATCATCTCTGTCTCTGTCTCGTTTTTTCTCTCTCCAACTATCTCTCACTCTCTCTCTCTCTCTCTCTCTCTCTCTCTCTCTCACTCACTCACTCACTCTCTCTCTCTCTCTCTCTCTCTATATATATATATATATATATATATATATATATATATATATATATATATATCTCTTTCTCTCTCTCTCTCTCTCTCTCTCTCTCTCTCTCTCTCTCTCTCTCTCTCTCTCTCTCTCTCTCTCTCTCTCTCTCTCTCTTTCTCTCTCTCTCTCTCTCTCTCTCTCTCTCTCTGTCATTCATATTATCGTTATCATTTTTATCATAATTAGTAAGGCCATGATCATTATCATTATTATTCCGACATCGTCTCTTTTATTCTCGTATTCTTCCTTCACACCATCTACCGTTCTTCCTTTCCTCTTTGCCCCCTACCCCCTACCCTCCACCTCACACGCCCACCCTCAGATCATCACATTTACTCCTGATAATGAATATTCTTTTTTACGTCTAGAAAATGTGTCGGATCTATTGTTTTCGCACTCCAGGTGACGGCCTATTCGCATGAAACGGGAGGGAGGAAAGGAGGGAGGGAGGGAAGGAGTGAGAGCGGGGAAGAGAGGGAAGAATGGGTGGCAAGGGAGGGTAAGGTGGGAGGGGGGCAAGAGAGAGGGGGGAATGAAGGGAGACGGAGAGGGAGGGGGAGAGGAGAAGGGAGACAAGAGGGAGTAAGGGGAGGGTAGAGACAGGAGGGAATCAAGATCGAGGAAGGGAGGGAGAGAGAGGGGGAGCGCGGAGGGGGAGGGGAAAGCGGGATGGAGTGGGAGCAGGAATGGGAGGAACTAGCGGGGGACGGGGGAAGGCGGGGGAGGGGAGTGAACGGCGGCCGGTTATCTGAGCGGCAGGTTATCTAAGTGGTAAGTTATCTGAGTGGCAGGTCATTCGGGGCTGGGAATGCGCCCGTGGAGGACGAGAGTGGCAGGCGTCGAGAGATAGCAGAGTGAGCCTTCAACGAGATGCTCCGCTGGAGATTCCGCGACGCGAAAGAGAAGGAAAAGTGTCGTTTGAGATGACTCTGAGCGAGGGAGGCTGCGCGCGAGGGTGCTGCGGGCTGGTAGACAGGGGAGGAGGGAAGAAATAAACTAACAAATGTATGGATGTGCATGGATATGGACACGCATGCATATGCATCTATATATATAGGCATGTGAGTATGTGTGGGTGTGCGTATGTGCATATATATATATATATATATATATATATATATATATATATATATATATATATATATATATATATATATATATATATATATATATATATATATATTATATATATATATATATATATATATATATATATATATATATATATATATGTATGTACGTGTGTATATATATGCGCGTGCGTGTATATATACATATATGTGTATGTTTATATAGATAGATAGATAGATAGATAGATATGTGTGTGTGTGTGTATGTATGTATGTGTAGTGTGTGTGTATGTATGTATGTATGTGTAGTGTGTGTGTGTGTGTGTGTGTGTATGTGTGTGTGTGTGTGTGATATGTATGCGAGTCGATTGTGTGTGTGTTCAATTGGTCTTTAATCATATGCTTGCTTGATCATTAATCCAATTCAATTATCTAATGCATTTCCAGAAATCATTATTGATATCTCTAAACGCATTCATGAAACTATTTTGTTCAAGTTTATATTCATACATCAAGGTAATTAGATAAATGAACAGCTAATCCAAAATGTATCGTTGAACAAATACAGAGAAAATATAGATAGGCTGATAATTAAAAGGACAAACAAGCTAATAAAAGAATTTAGTGATAAATACACAGTGAAGAGAGATATGAATTGTTAACCAGTTTCTATCAGTTCAAACGTCTGTTATTGGCCTATTATTCTCCGTAAAATAATTCTGTATTTGCGTTATGAATTATCGCTGCAAGTTAAATTCCATTTCTACACCATTCCTCACAAAAAAAAACGATTGCGAAGTGGGAAGTGCAATGTAATTTGCAATTGCTATTTGCATTTAACACAAGTCTGCATTGAATTAATCACAAAGAACGATTGTTACTCGTAAGTGCTGTTATCAGAGCCGGCTCGAGGTAGAATGTGTGAGCGTGGCCTTCCTACTAATGTGTCTTGTCTTGCGTGCGCGTTTGTGTGTGCGAGTGGGAGGGGTGTGGGTGTGAGTGTGGGTGTGTGGGGGTGTGGGTGGGGGTGGGGGGGTTGGATGTGGGGGTGGGGGGTTGGATGTGGGGGTGGGGGGGTTGGATGTGGGGGTGGGGTGTTGGATGTGGGGGAGGGGGGTGGATGTGTGGGTGTAGGGAGGGGGGTTGTTTTTTGGTGAGTGTATGGGTTTATATGCATGTGTGTGTGTTTAGCTTGTTTGTGCTTGTTTACATTTTTGCGCATACACTGTTTGTGTTGAGTCAGTGTATTACCAAGGTATTTCGTTTATATCTGTCAACGTCTGTTAATGTTTGTGTGAATAAGTGTGAATTGTTTTTCCTGGCATGTATATTTCTCCATGTCTCTTTTATCATATCTTTAGTATGTACGACCAAGTAAAAAATTCCAAAGGCAAGAATAAGATTAAAGAAGAGCAATCATATACCATTACGTTGCCTGAAATATTTAATTACACAATGAATCCCAAATAATTAGACAATCAATTAGGAAGCCAGTGTTATAAGATTTATAAACTTTGTGTATATTTCTTTCTTATACCTGGAATTAATTTGAATAATGGATTATTTTTTTGCCACACGCCTTGCTTCGGGGAATTTCTCCTCTCGTGGGAGGATCTCGCTCTCTTTTCATTTACATATTCTTTCATATTCTTATTTTCTCTCTTTCACATCTCCAACTTTTGTATAAACTCTGACCCACTCCTTTGCTATGAAGATGTGAATCCATGCTTTATATTTTGTAGGCTCTATTTTTTTTATTTTCTTTTCTTTTTCTTTTTCTTTCTCCTCACCTGTCCTTCTTTCTCTTTCTTTATCATTTTTTCTCTCTCTTTGTCCATCTATTGTCTGCCAATGTCTGTGTTTATCTCTCTCTCTCTCTCTCTCTCTCTCTCTCTCTCTCTCTCTCTCTCTCTCTCTCTCTCTCTCTCTCTCTCTCTCTCTCTCTCTCTCTCTCTCTCTCTTCTCTTTCTCTTTGTCGCATTGTCATCCGAGTAGAGATTTATATGTTTCCTGTTTTGCAAAGAAATTTTTGTCTTGGATTACTGTTGCGTTTCACCGTCTCTT
>NC_091550.1:35335468-35337968 GCF_042767895.1 Penaeus vannamei | reverse complement strand
AAGCTTGTAACTGTCCAACCATTGTTTAGCCTCGACCTCCCACGCCCTCGGTCACCCATTCAGGAGGCGTTAATGGAGCCCTTTGATGCTATTTCCAGGCGCATTCTGACTCTCTGTCCATTAGAAGATCAGCGAGGGAGATGGAGAGAGGAGGCTATTTTCGACTAGCATGATAAGGGTATTTGATAAGGTTTGGTTAGCCTATATACTGCGATGAGTTGTGTGTGTGTGTGTGTGTGTTTATGTATACGTATATGTCGTCCTTTGTCCATATCTGTTACCAGGTCTTTGTCTGTGTTTATGTGTCTTTGTGTTTGCGTGTATGCCTGTTTTTATGACTTGCAATGCTAGCGTTTGCATGTATGTCTGTAACTATGTGTGTATATCTATGTCTATGATAACGACATAAAACGAAGAACAGGGAGAAAAGAGAAAATAAGAGTGCAGTAATTTGCTGTTACGTGAGCACTCCGACTGTAAACGAGATTAATATTTTTTTTTCATTTTTTTCTTTCTTTTTTTCTTCTTTTGGAAAAGTGAACAATTACCGAAACGACTCAATAGTAATTAACGAAATCTGAGTTGTCATTAGCGAACTTCGACCGTGATTGAGCTGATTAGAAAAGTTTAAAAGGCAATCAGAGAGTGAAAAAGGGAGATTTTAAAGTTTATGAAACCGGTTCAAACACTTCATAGGAAAATTGCAAAATGCTTCATCGTGATTATATCATTGCAGTGTAAGTGATCAAATATTCTCGCTCTTAATAATCATCATTGTTCATAGCAATATCCACTTCTACAATTATTATTAGCTTCATTACTACCATTAGCTTCAGTATTAGTATGATCATAAGTAGAGAGATTATCATTATTAATGTTGTTAATGATATTCTTCCCCCATTTTTGCCTTTTTTGCTTTGATCGTTATCCTTTTATTATCAGTATATCTTCATCACTTATCAGTGAATTATCTGTAATATTGGTTGTGGCATCAATATACTATTACTATTATTGTTTTTATTAATGTTGATACTATTACTATAATGATTCCTTTTATCTTTACAATTGTTTTTATTGTTATCGTTATTATCATTATTTTTTTTGCTATAATTGTTAGTATTATCATCATTATTATCGTTATTATCATCATTATCATAATTATCATTAATATTTGTGGTAGTAGTATTAATATTATCATTATCATTACTATCGTTACTATTATTATCATAATAATCATCATTATTATTGTCTTGTTGTTATTAACAATATCATTGTTAGTATCAATATTATTATTATTGTTCTTATCATTATCATCATCGTTAAAATCATTATCATCATTCATAATCAATATCATTATCATCGTTTTTTGTTATTTTAATTATCTCTTTCCGTTAGTCTTTCTACTTTTCTTACACTATTACAGGATCCATGACAGTTTTATATTTGTTACGAATGCATGCAGAAGTACCGCGATCCCAGAGCAGGGACAACATTAGTATTGAGTGGAAGGGTCGATGGATGGAGAAGTGGGAGGTGGAGGGGGACTGGCTCTTTCTTAGCCTGGCCTTATACCCTCCCCCTCTCTTCCCCCAATTCATATAACCTCCCCCATCTCTCCCCTACTGCATATACCCTCCCTCTCTCTCCCCTACCTGGCCTTCATTATAGCTGTGCCGCTGACTAGCAGTTGAAGCCGGAAAAGGATTTCTCTCCCGAATACCTGGATTTTAGCGAATGCGTCTGGATCACAGTTAAGATACACCGACGTCGGCTGCGACTGCTGGAGGAGGTCTTTGGGTAATTCCTTATGGCTCCTGGAGATAAGGCTTCGCTCGGCCTCTCCTGTGTCTCTAAGTGCTCCTGTGGCCGCGTTAGGAGCGAGGCATTCCCTGGGTCAAATCCTAGTATACATCCTAGAGGGAATTCCGTTAATTGGATCGGCAACTTACAGGGAATTCTATAGGAAGATGCGTGAGGACTACGAGGAAAAATATTTTTGACCCGCAGAACCTACTAATTGTCCGAGCCCCTTCCATAAACACGACGTAGTCTTTTTTAAAACTGTATTCAAAATACGTTCGTTCGCCCATAGATATATTTGCATACTTTAAAATGTTGGAAATATTTCAATTAACGCTCGCAGTAATTATTGGAGAGTATAACGAACGAGAAAGGGTCAGGCCCTTCGCTGTTACATGTATTTTGTCGACGTTGTTCATTAGGGTAATGGAATCAAAACAAATATATGGGATCAATTTTGATATGTGGAGCTGTATGGACGTGGCAAATGTTGCAATTAGAATGATATGCAACGACTGAACTCCGTGTTTTTCCTATACAGAATGACCGAAATTATCAGCCAAAACTTTTATAATCACCAGTTAATGTCAACAGAAAAAAAACTCATAAGCGTTTTATGATGATATATAGACATTTTCATTTTATTTCCCTCTTTGTTGGATTACCATAGATTTTCCATTAGAGCCGATGATAGCAATTT
>NC_091550.1:35300468-35302968 GCF_042767895.1 Penaeus vannamei | reverse complement strand
CGCCAACTTGTTACCGCTCTGGCCTTTGCCCTCTTTGTGTTCGCTTTTGTGTTTGATTTTCTTTCCTCTCTATCTTAATCTTCCCGAACATCTCTTTCTCTCTCCCTTTCTTCCCCTCTCCCAATCTCTCTTTTTCAGTCTTCTTTTTCTTCCCCAATCCTCTCTTCTCTTTTTCAGTCTCTCTCTCTTTTCCTCAATTTTATCCCCATTCTCTCTCTCTCCGTTCTCTCTCTCGTCTCTCTATCTCTACTCTCTCTCTCTCTCTCTCTCTCTCTCGCTCTCTCTCTTTTTATCCTCTTTCTCTCCCTCTCTCTCTTTCTGTTCATCCCTCCCCCTTTGCGTTCTTTAATCTAGTGCAACGATTTATTACATATTTACGAATAAACCCTTCCACCTAGCTACCTTTGTTTATCTTTGTTTCAATCCAAAAAATACCAAGGTTAGAATTTTGAATGTAAGCGCTCCTCCCCCAAATTCTAGTTTTAGAATTGTTTGATTACGCCATCATTCTTCATGTTGGTATCACAAATAAAACCAATATATTTATAGCCTATAAATCGAAATTAAAACCAAAAGGACTAGGGAATCGAACCCTAGTCCCCCCGCCTCGAAGGCAGGTGTCGTACTCATTAGGACATCTTGGATTTTTACTCATTTGCTGTCCGGAGTTGATAAGCTGCATTTTGATAGTTTGTTCTCTGTTTGCGACGTGATTATTTCTGTGTATATTTGTATATGCGTTACAAACACAGAGAGAGAGAGAGAGAGAGACATACAGAGAAAGAGGAAGAGATAAAAGAAAGATAGAGTGAAGCACAATTATTTGTCTGCCTGCGGATGTAGCCACAGACCAATTTGCTTAGAATATAAAGGTTTAAATGTGAAAAAATGAAAAAGGTGACACTGAAAGATAGAGAATGATAAAATCCTCACACTGAGGATGAAAAAATTATGAAAACTCAAATAATTCGAATATCAGTGGTAATGGTGATCAAAGATCGTGTTGGATAAAATGATCAGGGCAATAAATAATAATAGAGGGGGAGGGAGGGAGATAGAGATTGAGTGACAGAAAGAGGGAGAGAGAGAGAAGGAGAGAGAGAGGGGGGGAGAGAAGGAGCGAGAAAGTGAGAGTGGGGGAAGATAAAAATAAAGTGAGAAAAAAAGATGAACGTTTTTTGTTGTTGTTGTTGTTTTTCTTTGTTTTTGGTTTGCGATGTAATTATCATTAGAATATGTTTAGGAACTGTGGAAACCATATCGTTTCCTATGTATTTTAAGTATCTTTATCCCACAAAACCTTAAATTATAATCATGAAAATGTTGATTCTTTTTATGGATAGGCCTGCATATTTATTACAGAATTCCGTTATATCACCATGTCAACTTGTTACCGCTCTGGCCTTTGCCCTCTCTGTGTTAGCTTTTGTGTTTGATTTTCTTTCCTCTCTATCTTAATCTTCCCGAACATCTCTTTCTCTCTCCCTTTCTTCCCCTCTCTCAATCTCTCTTTTTCAGTCTTCTTTCTCTTCCTCAATCCTCTCTCTCCCCCTTTCTTTGTCATCTCTCTCTCTTACAGTCCTCTCTCTCGCTCTCTCTTTTTATCCCCTTTCTCTCTCTCTCTCTCTTTCTGTTCCTCCCTCTCTCTTTCCGTTCGTTAATCTAGAAGAAACTATTTATTGCACATTTACGAATAAACCTTTCCACTTAGCTGCCTTTGTTTACCTTTGTTTCAAGCCAAAAAATACCAAGGTTAGAATTTTGAATGTAAGCGCTCCTCCCCCAAATACTAGTTTTAAAATTGTTTGATTACGCCATCATTCTTCATGTTGGTATCACAAATAAAACCAATATATTTCTAGCCTATAAATCGAAATTAAGACCAAAAGGACTAGGGAATCAAACCCTAGTCCCCCCACCTCGAAGGCAGGTGTCGTACTCATTAGGACATCTTGGATATTTACTAATTTGCTGTCCGGAGTTGATAAGCTGCAGGTTTTGCATTTTGATAGATTGTTTTCTGTTTGCGATGTGAGAGTAAGAGTAAGAGAGATGAAAAGAAGCATAGAGTGGACCACAATTGTTTGGGTGCAGTTGTAACCACAGACCAATTAGCTTAGAATAAAAAGGTGTAAAAGTACAAAAAGCGAAAAGGAAACACTGGAAGATAGAGAAAGATAAGAAATAGAACCCACTGAGGATGAAAATAATGATGAAAACGCAAATAATTCGAATATCAGTAGTAAAGATGATCACAAAATGATCATGGTAAAAATAGTTCTAGTCATAATGGTAACAGTGATAAATTGATTCAAAAATATACAATGCTAACAATAATTTGCATTGTGGAAACCAAAACGTTTCCTTTGTATTTCAAATATCTTTATCCCACGAAACCTACAATGATGATCATGACAATGCTGATTCTTTTTATGGATAGGCCTGCATATTTGTTACAGAATTTCGTTATTTCATCACTCCAACTTGTTAACGCTTTGGC
>NC_091550.1:35292968-35295468 GCF_042767895.1 Penaeus vannamei | reverse complement strand
TTTCCTAGGGGTTAGAAAATTGAAGAGAATAAAAGGAAAACTAAAACTGTACAGGTTTACCGAGAGAAGCGGTGAGTGTTGTCCAGCTGTTTATCCATCTGTGCGTTTGTTCGAGCCGGAGGGGCCGACAGAAAAGGCAGGCAGCTGAAAGATTGTTTGCACACACACGCATGTATTTCTGACGAAGATATATTCGAAACTGGTCAAATGCATCCCTTGTTTTGTAAAGTTATTAATTATCCTTCATGTACTTGATACATGTATAAGCGCCCCTACTTATATAGAGAGTCTCATTACTGGTCTGGTGAGCAGTGTTCGAATTGCATGGCCTGATTCTTTATTTGCAGAAAGAGGACAACATACGGTGATAGATGAAAAAGGTATTACAAACTGGGGAAGCGAGCGAGCGGTGGCGTTGCCCAACCCAGGACACTTCGGCTGGAGGTTTTGGTTTTCCACTGTCGATACAACCTCACTGCTCACTTGACGTCTAGTTTTAGAGTACACGCCGCGTGGATTCGTCATTTTGGAAGCGCACAATTATGCTCGTATGCCCGCCATAGTGCGTGTGTGTGAGTGCAAGTGTGTGTGTATAACAATGTGCATTAGTAATACGAGGTTCACCCATTAAATATTTCCTCTGACGCACAGGAATAAAACGTTGTATAGCTATAAGTCTCTACATGTCCCAGCAAGAGTACACTTATTTGATGCGAGCCTTGGAACAATGGACTCGTTCTTGTTTCTGAAAATGTTTGTGTAGCCTGGGAACCCATCGACCAGATAACTTTTGCATATGCAGAAGGCTATGGATGATTTTGTCCACAGACCCAACACTAATCTTAAGATCTTGGGCTAGTCTCCACTCGATGGTGTCCTCAGTAATGGCAGATTGGGGCCGCCCTGGGATAGGAGCCGTTTCCACAGATCTCCGACCATATCTGAACTGGCGATCCCAATGCTTAACAGCCTCACATGATGAGGCATCCTCCCCATAAGTTGCTTTCACTTCATCGAAGGTCTCTTGTGGTGTGTGGCCATTCAAGTAAAAAACCTGATCACTGCTCGATAACCCACTGGCTCCATTTTCACACCTACTGCACCTTCACCTCTGTAACAGAAAATAGGTTGTGAGTTAAGGTCTTGAAATCAACGCATGACCTAGAAAGATGCGCATCTCTGTGCTTGTAAAATTTCAGCCTCATCGGATAAGCGGAAGTAGTTCGGGCGAAATCTTTAATGAGCGCCCCTTGAGTGTATATATATATATATATATATATATATATATATATATATATATATATATATATATATATATATATATATATATATATATATATATTTATATATATATATATATATATATATATATACATGCATATTTATATATATATATATGTACATATATATATAGATATATATATATATATATATATATATACTGTATATGTATATATATATATATATATATATATATATATGTACATATATATATAGATATATGTATATATATATAGATATATATATATATATATATATATATATATATATATATATACATACATACAAACATACAAACACACACACACACACACACACACACACACACACACACACACACACACACACACACACACACACACACACACATATATATATATATATATATATATATATATATATATATATATATATATATATATATATATATATATATATATATATATATATATATATATATATATATATATATATATATATATATATGTATGTATGTATCTATGTATATAAGTAAATTGGTCTGTGGCTACAAGCACACGCAGACAAATAATTGTGCTTCACTCTCTTGCTCTTTCTTTTCTTAACTCTCCTTTTCTCTACCTCTCTGTGTTTCGCAGACAAACAATTGTGCTTCACTTTATCTCTATATTCCCATCTCTCTTCCTTTTTCTCTCTCTCTTTCATATCTCTCCCTTTCTCTACCTCCCTGTGTTTTATTTTATTGATGATAACAACATAAATAATAATTGCATAATCAAACAATTTTAAAACTGGGATTTGCAGAGAAAGGCTTACATTCTAAATTCTAACCTTGGTATTTTTTCTCTTGATACAAAGATAAACAAAGGTAGCTAGGTGAAATTTTATTCGTAAATCTGCGATAAATCTTTTCACTAGATTAAAGAAAACGGAAAGAGAGAGAGGGGGAGGGGGTGACTTATAAAGAGAGCGAGGACTGAAAAAATGAGAGAGAGAACTGAGAAAGGGAGAGAGAGAGGACTGAAAGAGAGAAAAAGAGACTGAGATAGAGAAAGAGTGACAGAAGATTGAGTCCGACAGAGAAAGGGGAAGAGAAAGAGATGTTCGGGAATATCAAGATAGAGAGAAAAGAAAATAAAGCAGAAAAGCTAACACAAGCAGGTCAGTGGCCAAAGCGGTAACAAGTTGGCGTGACGAAATAACGGAATTCTGTTACAAATATGTAGGCCTATCCATAAAA
>NC_091550.1:35275468-35285468 GCF_042767895.1 Penaeus vannamei | reverse complement strand
CATTTACATTTCCGTTTCGAGATTCTGACATGCAAACTTAATACATTCCCGGTTTAACTCAAAATGAAATAAAAATTATTATATATTTTCAGTGTGCGCATTTATTCATGCTGACTGAGGTCTTTTAGTGGAGCAAGTATTTTACGTATGTTAAAAAAATGATTATCAGTAATATTTAGATTATTGCTATAACTGCAACAATGACTTCGGGACCCGGCCGTTCTGCCAGCAATTTTTTTCGAAACATACTATCTTGCAAATCACTGGCCTCGGTGAATAACATGTTCTGATTAGAAATTTATGACAAAGCAAACGAGAGAATAAAAAAATGAAAGTTATTATTTCTGTTTCATCATTATTTACATTTCCGACGGGTGTTTGAAAATATTCGGGAGAACATTTCTAAAAGAAGAGCAGAGGATCCCGGAAGAAAAATCAGTGTTTCAAAGTTTAGCAATCAGTGACAGATGAGCAATTTATCAAACGAAAAGAATATTTTGCCAAGTAGCAGATGCGCCGTTCACCCCCCCCCCCTCATGCCCTGATGTCTAATGCTTGGAGCAATACATTAAAAGACATGATTAGCATTTTTGGATGAACATAAGCTCGTTGTCTGTAATGTTTTAGTACCTTATTCACTCTGTCTCCTGTGATCCTGGAGAACTAAAACCTAAGATTTGGAATAACAGAGGCAGAGAGATATCAGGGAAGGGGGCGTGGCAGAAGGAGAAAAGAGCAAAACCTGCCTTGTGACTAAGTAAACCTCTGTTTACTGATGTTATACTTTGGCCAAGGGCCGAGATTTCGTATGAAGAGTAACACGGGCAGGATGACATCAGGCAGGGATGTGGCAGAGTGGGCGGAGTAAAACCAGCTTAACTGTGTAAAGCTTTGGACTAAAACAGTGTTGAAATTTTGTTGAGGGTCTGTAGAATATAGTTCCACGTTCCATGTTCTGGAAGCATATTTCTGCATGGATAACACCGGGGAATTGCAGCTAGTATTGAACAGTAATATCTGATGAAATAGATTATGAATGTTTCAGAAGACAGCATTCACTGAGAAGGATTTGAGCAAAATAATGATACGCTGCTTTGCAGTAAATTTAGACTCGGAGATCAAGATGTGTGTTCTTCCTAACTTTCATGAGAGGAACATGTATTGGTACTTCGTTTCAAAGATGTACAGCAACTTCAGACATAGCTATCCGAAAGCTACCATCCAACTTCCATGTGGTCTGTAGACAAGGAGCTGCCACCTTTTGACCTGCTCTATCCAGAAGAATACATTTTTTTTTTTTTTTTACTCATTTGATTTCACGAACTACGTAAATTCTGCACATTCCAGTATATACATACATCACATATAGATAAAGACGTGTCTATAAATACGCTACCCTTCTGTGTCAAGAAAAAAGAACGTTCAATGTTGATGGAAAGGACACAACATGATAAACAAATGACGTCATTAACGTTTATTTTTACACACTTGTTATACATTTTTGAAAGGAATGATGTCTTTTATTCTTTTGATGATAGGAAAATACATGAAGAATCTAATTTGAATTATAAATATATACATACACTATAACTATGGTGTTTGTTTCTGTATTTGTATATGTATGCGCACGTGTGTGTGTGTGTGTGTGTGTGTGTGTGTGTGTGTGTGTGTGTGTGTGTGTGTGTGTGTGTGTGTGTGTGTGTGTGTGTGTGTGTGTGTGTGTGTGTGTGTGTGTGTGTGTGTGTGTGTGTGTGTGTGTGTGTGTGTGCGCGCGCGCGTGTGTCTGTGTCTGTTTGTGTAAGTACGTATGTATGTGTGTTTTTGAGTGCATGTTTATCAATACGCTTGGTGCAAGAACGCAATTCATTATCTACACAAGTATGAGAGTGTATAGTTATTAATATACCTGGTACAAAAGCTCAGTTTAGTCTCTGTATTTCAGTATAGTATTATGCTTCAGATAAAGGCAAATTTTACGCCTACATTTAGCATTAGAAATATGAGAAAACACAAGAGAATCTAATGTCCCCATATACATATTCGTGTTCTTTATTTCAAATTGTTTCCATTTTTTTATTTTTAGCCTTTCTCTCTCTCTCTCTCTCTCTCTCTCTCTCTCTCTCTCTCTCACTCTCTCTCTCTCTCTCTCTCTCTCTCTCTCTCCTCTCTCTCTCTCTCTCTCTCTCTCCCTCTCTCTCTCTCTCTCTCTCTCTCTCTCTCTCTCTCTCTCCCTCTCATCTCTCCTCTCTCTCCTCTCCCTCTCCCTCTCCCTCTCCCTCTCCCTCTCCCTCTCCCTCTCCTTCTCCTCCTTCTCCTTCTCCTTCTCCTTCTTCTTCTTCTTCTTCTTCTTCTTCTTCTTCTTCTCCTTCTCCTTCTCCTCCTCCTCCTCCTCCTCCTCCTCCTCCTCCTCCTCCTCCTCCTTCTCCCTCTCCCTCTCCCCCCCCCTCTCTCTCTCTTTCACCACGTCTTTCCACTATTACTACAAATCTAAAAAGAAGTGGACAAATTAAAAGAAATCTGAATTCTCTCTTTATCCTCGGAGTTTTAAATTACGTTTAGAAACGTAGTTAAAAATAGAATACGGATCCATTCTGTAATCCGACCGAACGAATCCTAACTTACGAATATAAACGAAAATAACAGCAACAAAAGAAAACAACGAAACCATAAAGAGCTTACGACATATACAGTTCATGTTGCTGATACACAGCTTGTATTAGAAATCACATTAATCACAGTGCTTAGGTAATTTGCGACATAGGATCACAAATGTAAGATGAATAATTTTTGCATAATTCAATTTTGATTAGTCGCAAAGGATATATCATATCATGATTGCAATCTGCTTTGATTTGAAACCTAATATCACAACGACTTTTGGGCACTTGTTTTCGTAAAAAAAATCATACCTTTTTATATTGATTTCTTTCATTTTTCGTAATCGCAATATCTTGATCTGTTGCAGCAAATTGATTTAAATATAAGAATACATAAGAATACGGCTTTTTAATTCACTGTGGCAAGAAGAAAATGTATTATGAATAATTGATTTGCGCATTTAACAAACCCTTCATCAGGATATCTGCATTTTTTACGCTCCGTCACTTGTACGCAGTCACGCAGTGTCAAAAAGACGAATAAACAAATGTAAGAGTAATTATGCAAAATAATTCCTTTATTACTTCACAAAAACAACAAAAGACTAAACAAGAAACAAGTTTATGGGGAAAACACTACTCAAGAGTTGTGGAACACATTTGTAAAAATGCATTGTGATTAATGCCATTGTTTACTTCTTTTCCTTCTTTTTGTGTCCTTTGGGGGAAATGTGATTGATCTCAAGCAGTGGTTCCCAAACTAAAGTCAGCCACGTACCCCTAGAAGATTCACCACCCTTGTATATCTTAAAATGCTATTGAGTCTTGCAAAACTAACCAGATCCTAAAATAAGATAAATCCTTTAAACAGATATAACAGAAAAATAAAGTCTTAAAAGTACCCCGGAGAAATTTTTTTCCCGTCTTCTAAAGGGTATAAGCACATCAATTTGGGAACCTCTGGTCTGAAGGCTTTCAGAGGACGGCCAGAACAAAGACTTTGGCTGCCTACGTACACTGTGCTATACTGACGAAGAACTATTACATCATTAATTAATTCACCCCATTGTTATTTGCAATGCCGTTTGGATTTGTTTGGAATTTCTTAATAATAGAATTAAGACGAAGAACTTTGCAGTGCGTACAACATGAGTTATATTATTTAGTTCTATTCACATTACACAATTATGGGGTCTGTTCTATGTTTTTTTTTCAGAATCTCACTTGTACAGAGCGATATAGAATAATAGTTTTGCTACAGAGGAATCTCTTCAGTAGGTATAGATCTAAAATAAATATCCGTGTGGAAAAATAACTCTTTTCAGTATTCCCTTTTTTGCAATATGTAAATATAATACATATAACATGTTTACATTGTACATTATGAATACACAACTACTTGCTATGCGACGTGTTAACATGATGATATACTATAAATACACAGCTATTTATGCAGATCACTGTATGAATGTTTAATTGTGTAAAGCGACATCACCATTTTCATTGATGGTCGTTATTCCTAAACTAATAGATAAAAATGTGTTTATTTCTAAAACACATTTGAACACATAGCATTCATTTGCATTCACAGAACGTAGAGAACAGTGTCCAGACGAACAATTACAACGAAATCCCAGGTGAACTGAATTCCATTCATTGCTTAATCTCAATATGACTACTCTTTATATGGGAGACTTATAATGAACAGGAAGGCAATTGAAAATATATCAATTTTACAGCCACATTTTCTAACATACCCTTCAAAAAGCTTATAAAGAAAATAACAGGATTATAAAGCCATTAACAGGATGTTTACCAGTACTTTCTTATCATTATTAACTATATGTATTATTTAATCCATATTGGTAAACGAAAGGGCAAATCATGTACTTTAATATCCTTTAAGAAAAGTCGATCCAATTCAGTTATTCTCTCATAAGTATTTAAGAACCTTGGGCTCTTTCACTGTCTTTTCCTCTTTCAAACATTTTACTTAGTTTATATAATATATGTACCTATCTTCTAAATTTGAGAAAAAGTCACTGGCTTATACAGGAACCACACAAAAGCATCATGACTACATCCTCTTCTCAGTAACTGCCAAAAAACAATTACTTATGGCTGCCCCATTTGTCGTGTACCACAGTTCATCTGCAACTTTATTAATTTGTAAGTGCATGATTTCTCGATTATATCTTTTTGTGTTGTTTGGTCTTAGAGAGGACCCAAATCAGGGCGAAACCTGATCAATCATAACTCTTCCCTTCTCTCTCGTTCTCTCATCTCCCTCGCCTCTCTCACTTCCTTCTTTCACTTCTCCGCCTTCTTTAGTGGTGCGTTCTTTGATCCCGTGAGGTTTAGCCTGCGTGACTGCGCCTCCTTAGGCCTCGTTGAGCCTCATCTGCTCGGGGTCGCCGGGCTTGGGTTTGGGCCTCACCCACGGCTGCTCATCGCCCGACCCGAAGATCGAGAAGAACACGGCCTCCAGCCCGAAGATGCCCAGCGTGATGAAGAAGATGACCCGCCAGGCCTCCACGGTTTGCTGCAAGAGAGGCCGGGGTCAGAGGGAAAGGCTCGGGTTCTAAGTGCGCGTCCGAATGGCGAGGCACTGGGCGTCAAGGGATAGTGGGTGGACGGATTGGTGTTGGAGGAGGCACGCATACGGATGAGGATGTCTGTGAATGTCTGTCTGTGTGTGCTTTGCTGTGTCTAGGTGTGTGTGTGTTTGTATTTATACGCTTGTGTATGTGTGTTTGTGCGCGTGTGTTATTGTGTGTGCGTGTTTTGCGGGTTATGTGTGTGTGTGAGTTTGTGCACGTTTATTTGTGTGTATATGTGTTTGTGCGTGTGTGTGTGTGTGATTCTGTATGGGCTGTGTTTGTGCAGAAATGGGGGGGGGGGCGGAAATGTATGTGTATCTATACAGGTCTCTATGAGTAGTTCAAAAAAGTTGAGTTACCCCTGCTATGTCAGTTTTCTCTAGTAAACCTTCGTTTTCTTTAATAAGTTGAAACGTTGACAAACTACAGTAAATACTACGTATTCTTATTCTCTGAATATACTTCCACATCAGCTCACCAATTGATCGCAAATAAATGACGTAACAAATGTAAAAGAAACTTACGTTGCCGTGGGTCATGTATCCCACAAAGGAAGGGACGACGATGCCAGGGATGGTGGCAAAGGTGTTCGAGATGCCCATGAGCGTCCCGGCGAAGGGCGGGGCGATGTCAATGTGGTTGGAGAGGAAGCCGGAATACATCCCGCCGATGAACATGGTGCCCAGGGTGAGCAGGGCCACCGCCAGGTCCGTGTTGCAGCCCACGTATGTCACGGAAATCAGGCAGATGGCAGGCGGGATGGAGGCTGCAGGGCGAGTGAAGTGGATTAGTGACGGCGGTCTTACGACGAGACGTGTGGTGGGACTTTGGTGCTCTCTGATAACGCTAATGTCACCGAAGTCTGCTGACTATCGGAGCGTATTCTTTTGAAACGCCAAATCATTATCGGGTACATTGTGTGAATATCGTCCGGCGTTATGAAAATTCTGATTTTAAATTTCCATGTCATAAATATGCCGTAACCAATGACACTTCCGTGTTATACTTGCGTCACTTACCAACGAAAGTCGAGAACTTTCGAGCAAAAGTTGTAGTGATGAGGTTCTTTGAGCGCAGCAAGTCCAGGACGTTAGCGTTGATCATAGTAAAGATCCACATGCACAAGAACGGTACAGCTGATAGCCCTGCGTTCTGTTGAAAATAGAGAGGTCAATGCATAAACAAATTCTTCCGTGTGATAACGACACAGTTAATAGCCTGCGTGCTCTGACAAGTATAAAGAATAAATAATATAATTAACTGCATCGTATGCTTGAATGATGCCTACTGTTAGAATCAGTTACATCAAAACGTATTGATATGATCATTATCGATTCTATACATTATAAATATCGTCCCTGGAAATATTCCGATTGGATTACACATACCAAAGGAAAGAAAGCGTAATGGCTTAATTAAAGATTGTTAGCGATAGCAGAAAATCCCTACACTCATAATAGGTTTACTGAAAAAGAGATAACAGGAGAATTTCGAGGAAATTGCTTCATCATCGATTTAAGAAATGTATTTCGCGCATTTCATGTTTTTTCTGCAGTTCCGTCAATATGGTTAAGCGTTTATAAAACCATCCATCAACACCAATCAAACTATCAGAGCCTCGACTTTAACTTACAGCCTTGATATCAAATTTAAGAATGTAGCGCATGTAGGTTGGCAGCTTGACGAGAAGCATGTACCAGCCCCAGTTGCTGCAGGTGTGGGCGACGATGATGGCCCACACGGGCATGGAGGTCCACACGCTCTTCCACGGGATTGGTGGTTTCTGCAAAATTAGAGTTTTGTATTTCTTTCTTGTGAGGGCATTTGTATATGGCGTATATATATATATATATATATATATATATATATATATATATATATATATATATATATATATATATATATATATATATATATATATATATATATATATATATATATATATATATATGTGTGTGTGTGTGTGTGTACTTGCCCATGGGCGTTCGGATGTGTATATGCGGCTAAAAGTATTCATAAAGACACATTAACTTGAAAAGTATCCCTGCCATCACACATGATACTATCCATTGCAAAAGCAACAAATAACCAGAGGGAAAATTACCTCAGACTTGGAAGTAGTACCAATGGATTCCTCAATGAAGCGTCTTTCGGCCCGCGAGATCCTTGGGTGTTTGGCCGGGGAATCATAGACGAATATCAGCCAAAGAATGTACCTGAAGGAAGAGCGAGATCGCAGCTAAAGAACGTTCCATCCAAAATCACAACCTGTTTGCTTCATCTGCCTAACAATGCCCTTTCTATCTGCAGTTCACCAGCATAGTCAATTCCAGAACCGTAACGGTGAACTAATACTGACAAATGTACATTGCGACAAGTGCAGAAAACAGCATGAAGAAGAAATATATTCACAATACAAGAGATGTATTTAGTCGGTTTCGGCTATCTTCGTTAGATACAGTCAAAACCGGACAAATACGTAACATACTGACTAACAGTCAACAGAACGCTCTTCACAAAACTGCACGCGCAGTATCACGCGCTCCACCCCAAAGGCTTACCACAAGAGAGACAGTCCACCTTGAATGTAGAAGACAGATTCCCAACCGAGTTCTGAGGCAAGGAGACCGGAGAAGGGCATGCAGACCAGCGTGCCCAAAGTCATGCCTGGAATAACAAGATTTCGATATACTTAAAGGAGAAGGATATAAAACCATTTTGAATTTCAAGAGATCTTTAGTTCAACGGTGGAATACCATCGCGTTTGTGTACGTGAATCTCACCGGCATAAACAGTAGAAGCGATTTTGCTCCTTTCCTGAGGCGGTGCCCAGCTGGCGATAAGAACGTGCATCCCCGGAAGCGTTACACCCTGGAAGGAATTAAATTTTAAAAATCGATCAGACTGGCAATGAATAAATGAAGCCAGAAGTATATGAAAAACAAAATTAAATCCTCAGAATTCCAAACTATCCATACCTACCTAACCAGTACTCGTAGCGAACAACAAGCGGTTACTCACCCCAGCAATACCCATGACTATCCTGAGGGCGACCAGGACAATGTACGAGGCTTTGGAGGCGATGGGGCACAGCAGGGCGCACAGGGCATTCAGAAGGGCCCCGACGCCGAACACGTGCTTTGCGCTGAACTTCTCGGCGAACCAACCGCCAGGAACCTACAGGGGGAAAAAACGAAGAAAAATAAATTACCCTAAACTTCCTTAAAAATGTAACATGGCTGTCTAGCACTGTGATATATTACACCGTTTCGTTAATGTGACACAATTTTCTTTTTGAAGCTGTCTTTTTTCTTTTCTTTCACATCTTATCTGCAATTTCTTTCTCTCCTTCTTTATCATTCTCTTTCTTTTCCTCCTGCTCCTCCTTCGCTTTCTCCTTCCCTTTCCACATCCTCTGCCCCACCTCTTCCACTCCCCTCCCTTCCCCTTCCCCTCCATCCCCTTCTCTTCCCCCTTCCCTTCCTCCCCTTCTTCCCCATCTCTTTTTTCGGCTCCTTCTTCTCCCTTTTCTTCTTTTCCTTTTTAATTCTGTTAATATTTCTCCTCCTCCTTCTTCTCTTTCTCCCTCTTCTACTTTTCCTTCTCCTCCTTCACCTCCTCATTCCTTTTCTCCTTCTCCTTCTCTTCCTCTGCCTCCTACGCCTTCTCCTCTGTTTCAGTCGCATACCTTCAAATTACTCATAGAAGAGAAAAATAAATGTGACTAAACATGGCTTCGAGGGACAATTACGAAAACAAAACACGACAGCTTTCAGCGTCCTAGCCATAAATTCGAGAAATCGGAATAGATTTCCCACTGAGGAATCTGTCAAGGGCAAGGTTTATGACACTGGCTCTATGTGTCACGGAACTTGGCAATGGCTAATCTCGACACCTGAAGTTTTCACACACAAACACTGACTTTTCTTTCGTTTTCTTAGCTTTTTCCGCATTCCTTTTTGCGTCTCCAAGGTTACCTTGTGAATGAATTATAGCCATATTATATAGTTGCCTGTGTGCGGAAGATATATAAAGATGAATATTGGCAATACGAGTAAGAATTAATTTGTTTCACTGTAGTTAATGGAATATGGTATCGCTTCGCAAGAGTATGATGACGGTAATCACTTTCACCAGCAAGTCAGTGTCAGTGTCACAGATAACAGGCAACGGCATCATCGCCCTCAGTCTGCAATCACAAAAATCTGACAAAATCCTTATCGCATAGAATGTCTTATCGCCACAGCGATCTCCTCTTTCCCTTCCTCCTTTTCCTTTTCTCCTCCTTTCAACACTCCCCTCTCTCCTTTCCTCCCTCCCCTCCCCATAATCTTTCCCCTCCTCCTCCTCCTCTCTCCTTTCTCCCTTTCCCTACCCCTCTACCACTACCTCCATCTTTCCACTTTCTTCCTTCCCTTCTTCCCCCTCCTCCTCCTCCACCCCTCCTCTTTCCTCCTTCCCCTCTCCCTCTCCCCATTCTTTCTTCCCCCTTCCCCTCCCCTCCCCCTCTCCCCTGCCCCCACCCGTTCCCTTTCTTCCTCCCCCCCCTCTCCCCCTGCCTCCACCCGTTCCCTTTCTTCCTCCCCCCCCTCTCCCCCTGCCTCCACCCGTTCCCTTTCTTCCTCCCCCTCCTCTCCCCCGGCCTCCACCCGTTCCCTTTCTTCCTCCCCCCCCCCCTCTTCCCCTGCCACCACCAGACCTATTTCCTCCTTCCCCTCCCCCTCCCCCCCTGCCTCCCCTTCTTCATTACCTGGGTGAAGATGTAGCCGTAGAAGTAAGCCGCAAGAATCAGCCCCTGAATGT
>NC_091550.1:35237968-35240468 GCF_042767895.1 Penaeus vannamei | reverse complement strand
CACACACACACACACACACACACACACACACACACTCAAACATACAGAAACACTTATTCACAAACACACACGCACACGCAAACATCTATATATGTGTAAATCCGGATATCTCATAAAAAAACATTAACAGATACTTACGTCAAGATAATGATAAGGATATTCAACTCAACGATCTGATATCAAGGCACTAACGAGTTGCCTAAAATGAAATTGAAGTGCAACGAGGATTTTTATTCAAAGGAATGAGTTACGTGCTAAGATAATAATTGTAATAATGCAGTGTTGGGATATATATATATATATATATATATATATATATATATATATATATATATATATATATATATATATATATATGTACATATATATATATACATATATATATATATATATATATATATATATATATATATATATATATATATATATATATATATATATATGTGTGTGTGTGTGTGTGTGTGTGTGTGTGTGTGTGTGTGTGTGTGTGTGTGTGTGTGTGTGTGTGTGTGTGTATGTGTATCATTTTCTGTCATTATAACACTGGTGACTATGATACTGATCATAATGATTACAATGATAATGATAAATATATATATTTTTTATAACCATCAGTTTCGTCATCATCATTACTATTGTTATCATTGTTATCATTATTATTTCAATTATCATTATCATTGTTACCATTGTTGTTGTTACTGTTGTTATTAATCCTCATCATTATGTACATTATCATTATCATTACTTTTGTCCTTATCATCATTTTTATTGCTATCATTATCATTGTTATTATGATTATTATCAATATCATTACTAATATTATTGTCATTATTATTATTATTATCATCATTACTATTTTCATTTTATTATAATTATTACTATTATCACTATCATTGTTATTCTCATTATTATTTTTTATAATTATTATCGTTATCATAATTACTATCATTGTTATCATGTTATCATTATTATCCTTACTTCTACAACTAGTGCTACCACTACTTCTACTAATATTATGATTATCATTATGATCATAATAATTAATTGTTATTATCATCATTAGCATCACTGTTGTTATTATTATTATTACTATTACTATTGCTATCATTATTGTTCTTGTTATTGCTGTTATTATTACTATCATTATCATTAACATCATTGGTATTATTATTGTTGTTATTATCATTTTCATAATTATTATCATTATCATTATCATTCTATTATCAATATCATCCCGACCATTATCATAATCAGTATCATCATTATTATAATTATCATTATTATCATTATTATCTATTATTATTACTATTATGATTATTGTCATCATCATTGTTATTACTACCTTATTTTGTTGACAATATTGATGCTGATATTATCATCCTTATCATCCTCATCATTGTCATTACCTTCATCATTATTATTACATTAGTATTATTCTTATTCTTATCATTGTTACTGTCACCATCATTGACATCAATATTGTCACCCCTGTTATTAATATTATCATCATTATTTTTCATTATCGATATTTTTACTATGATCAATATCATTGTGATAATTATTACTATTACTGTTATTATCGTTATCATTATCGGCATTGTTATCATCATAATTATTGCTATTAATGTTTTATTAACATTTTTAGTATTCTAGTTGTTCTTATCATTATTACTTTGTTGCTATGATTATCACCATCAATATTATCATTATCATTATTATCATTATTACTTTCCTGGATATTATTGTTATTATCATTACAGTCATAATTATTGCTATAATTATCACTATTATTACTATCATTTTCATTACCATTAACATTATCAGTATTATTATTGTTATCATTAACATCATTATATTTTTTATCATTACAATCATTATCTTTAACATTATCATTATTATTGTTATTATTATTATCATTATTACCAATATCATTATCATTATCACTATTATCATCAATATTGTTACTATTATAATCATAATTTGTTATTATCATGATCATCATTAGCATTATTATCATCATTATTATCTTCATTATCAATATCATTACTATTATCGTCATCATCTTCATTATTACTATCATTCCTATTATCATTATCATTATTATCATTAGTGTCATCAGTATTATTATTATTTCACTATCAATGTTATTACTAATATCATTGTTATTAATATCATCATCATTATCATAATCATTAATATTATTATTATTATTGCTATCCTCAGCATTGTCATTGTCCTCATTATCATCATCGTCATATTTATCACCATAATCGTTTTGCCCTTTTAAAAATATGAAGGTTATTATCAGCATCTTTATCATTTTTGTTATCATCATTGATGTTGTTGGAATCATTGTTTTGTGGTCGTATTCCAATTGTTATTATCATTATCATTGTTGTTTTTCTTATTATCATTATCATTATCATAATTGCTATTATCATTATTATATTTATTATCATTACCAGTATTGTTGTTATTTCATTTAATGCTATTATTGCTA
>NC_091550.1:35225468-35232968 GCF_042767895.1 Penaeus vannamei | reverse complement strand
GACGTTGGCGTGAAGATTAGGGTAGTCTGTCCTTTTAACTTTTCCTTTTGTTCAGCTGGTACACACACACACACACACACATTCACACACACACACACATACACACACACATAAACACACACACACACACACACACGAGGAGAGAGAGTGTGTATAATTGGTATACAAATAAGGTTAGAACATACAGATAGTTATTGCGAGTTTGTGTTTTATTACACACACACACATACGTGTACTTATATATCTACATAGATATATTAGCAAAAACAACAAAAAAAAAACAGTATCCGCATATCCTGGACTTACATACAGTGCACCCTAATGAGATAGGTAGATGGTTGGATACACACACACACACACACACACACACACACACACACACACACACACATATGTATATATATATATATATATATATATATATATATATATATATATATGTATATATATATATATATTTATATATATATGTATATATAAATATATATATATATATATATATATATATATATATATATATATATACATATATGCATACATATAGAGAGAGAGAGAAAAAGAGAGAGAGAGAGAGAGAGAGAGAGAGAGAGAGAGAGAGAGAGAGAAATTGGGAGAGCTAGACAAAATGAAGTGAGAGCGAAAGAGAGAGTGAAAGTGAAAATGAGATACAAAGAAATATTGGGAAAGGATGGGGAGAGATAAAAAGGAAATAGTGACAGTGATACAGTGATATGCTTGCAACACAATTTTCAGGGGCCAGACGCCACCCGTGAAGCCTTGCAATAACTGAGCCTTTGGCACGGGTGTATACATGTGTGCGTTTGATTGTATGTACGGTAATATGCAAACATATATGATCATATGTATTTTTGTGTGCTTCTTTTTATTACATATGTATGTATCCTTATGTTTGTCTTTATACCTATCTATGTGTCTATCTATGAGAGAGAGAGAGAGTCAGACAGCGACAGAGACTGGGTGGAGAGAGAGAGAAAGAGTGACTTCTGTAGACGTCTGCCATTGAACGAAATGCACTGAATCATAATGTGGCTGTAGGCTTGACCAAATATCATCATATTTCTGTCTTACCAATATTCCAATATAGCCAAGAAGTCACCGGCTTCGGTGGCCATAGAATAATGTTAGTTTACATTTTACAGATCTTTTTTTTTTTTGGCCTATTCAAAAACACAAAACAGTCAAGCTCTGAATAGGGCGCGGATAACCGAGCGACATAACACCAGAGAACTCATGAGAGCGGCTAACTTATCGGGACATCGACTAATTATCATGAGACGCATCGTGCCGATGGACGCCGAGGCAACGGGCAAGGCTGGACGCCTGGAATTTCCACCTGTTACCACCTGGGACCGCCATCCTGGGCAACCTCCGTGGACATTCCAACGACGTTTTTATTCATTCTTAAAATAATACGAAGATATATCCTTCGTTTCGCTTTCATTACCTTGATATTACTGCTCTCAGTTAAACATATGAAGATATTTCAGTTTTATTATATTCCAAAAGCCTCCAGAACTGGCAAGCACTCAACTGCTTGTTCCCGCCTCCAGGACACTGACGGAGGTGTGGGAGATAAACCAGGGAGTCACGCTCGCACGGCCCAGGCTGCGGGTACTCCTTTCTCTCTCTCTCTCTCCCAATCCACGGCTTAATTTACATAAACGGGGGGTTTCTAGCAGTAAGCCAGAGATTCTATACGGAAGACTGCTTGTTTAGGGTAGCCCTTGCTGCAGGCATATATAGAGAAGCCATAGTTGGGCTTCCTCTTTATATATAACTACCATTGTGTTTTGACGGACGGACGGACGGAGGAATCGAGGCAGAAATATGTAAGATAAGTAATATTTGCACCGGCAAGTATATACAGGCTTTCTTATAATTTCGTTATTCATGTGTATACGTTCAAGCTATCATACTGAATATTAATTTTATGTGTTTGTTTGTGTGTTTGTTCATGTTATTGCTTTAACAAGGAGTTGTGCCCAGGCTCCTGTTGATTTTCATACCAATGCTTTTCCAGACTTTTGAATTTAGCATTAGTGTATGAACCCGACCCATGCATTTCAGTGGGAGATTTTAACGGCCGGTTTGTTAAAATTGTACGAGGCCCGACCCAATAAATATTCATTATACGGACATGCATACACAGAAATGAATGCATATATATCAGTCTAGACATGCATATATACCTGACAGATATATAGATAGATAGATATCAGATAGATAGACAGATATGCATCTATTTCTGAGTATATGCATGTCCGAATGTGTGAAGCTTCATTAAGTGGGGCCTCGCACAATTTTAACAAACTTGCCATGAGTCACGGGTTGGTAAGCTCGATGACGCCAATAATGGAGCTGTGCAATCAAGTGAAAGAAAGACAACTGATGAGCAATTGAGCGCTCATGGGAGTCATTTCAGCACATATTTGAGTGATGTAGGTGAATGTATAGTCAATGGAAGAATTACTCCACGTCTAGACAGTTGGACAGATGTTTCAATGGCAAATAAAGGAGGATCCTCTGCAGTTGACTACTTCACATGCAACTACTCAGGTATAGGTTATTTTTAAGAGTTGGATGTGATTCCATATGCTGATTACTTGGAGTGAAAAAAAATAACTTGGTGGATCATGTCCATACAACTCACAGTCTAGCGGGATTTGCAATATCAATGGCTAAGCTAAATCTTTCTAATGACTTTTACAATGTGAATGTGACAAATACATATATTTTTTAATACACATTCAGTAAGTATAGAACAGCAGCTCATAAGGGAAGCTACCAAAACGTTTATGATTAGGAATTTATCACATGAATTTTCAGAGACCCAATTTTTTATACAGGAGTTACAGGTGATTAAGCGAGATATTGCTGAAATGGGTATTGATCAAGGCAGAATAGATGAAAAATATGAGGAACTTATACCAGTCTATTTCGCTCAGCTGGAGCAGTGGTTTATCCCAATTATCAGAACAATTAAGAAAAGGCATTGAGAAAAGCCAAACCATAGTAGGCTATGGAGTTAATGGCATTATGAAAACCACTCGAAAAGCTGAAAAGACATTCCATAGAACTACAAAAATGTTTGGGAAATGTTTGGGTTTAAATAGAAATTCAAGCAAAATGAAGCATGCTTTGATTGTGATTTTAAAAAAAGAAAAAGAAGAAGCGCAATCACTATAAAGAATGGCTAGTTAACTTAGAAAAAATAGATGTAAACAATCCGCAACTGTATTGGGTGAGACAAATAAGCTGAAACCAAACATAAGGAAAGATTATGATAAGTAGGGATGTGTAGCAACCGAGCAGGTCTATGTAAATGAGAATTTGAAAAAATATATATATTTGTACAATACTAAGAAAATAAAGCAAAAAAATTTCATCTAAAAATTATGTAGGTAAAGGAAAGGGGTTTGGAGTTTCATTGAATGATGAAACATCTTAACAGAAAACAGAAAATAAAATGCAATTTGCATTATTTGACAGATGCTTTGGATCTATAACTGGGCCAAAGCGATTTGATATGGCAACGATTAACCCAATACGGAAAAATGGCCAAAAGGACATGACAGGGCCGCTAAATAATCGAGGTATTTCCCTGCTATCATGTCTTGGAAAATGCAGTTCTCAGTTTTAGACCACAAATTATATATATATATATATATATATATATATATATATATATATATATATATATATATATATATGTGTGTGTGTGTGTGTGTGTGTGTGTGTGTGTGTGTGTGTGTGTGTGTGTGTGTGTGTGTGTGTGTCTGTGTATGTATGTATATGAGCTTATTCATTATAGTGTAAAAAAACAGCCTACTGTACATTATAAGTGCTTTATTTTTTCGCCGTCATGTAAAACTAAATCAGCATAAACTTTTGTATATTCTCATGCTTTTAGGGTGAGCTGCATCATCAACACGTGCCATTATTTCTGCTATCAGTGATAGTAATACCACAGTATGAATCAAATAATGGATTCTCTTTTGGATGTTGCACATATCTAATGTACAGTAAACTTGTTGGCAAAAATCGTTTCCAAATACACACTCTAAATTATTGAAACAGGCAAAATCTCCAACCTTTCTCTACCTCGCTCTCTATTCATCTATTTACTTATCTATTTTAGCTATTTTTTCCATTTCTGTTTATCCATCTCCTCTTTCGGTATTTAACCGTTTTTTTAAAGCTTTCGGACTTCCTATTGCACTCGTAGTATGAGTTGCAATTACCGTCTTTATATCAATACTATATAGAGAGTGCATAACCAAAGGGTGTGGTTTAGGGAGATATGTATCACTCGTTTAGTTTCCCTCAACAAAGGTTAAAATTACATGTTGCATTTGACAGCAAATTTTAAGTGATTCGGTGGGTTGTACTATATATAGCTTAGTATAATGTTTATATGAATATATCTTATGGGTGATGTTATTTAATGTACTGCTGCTGTTTTTATTCTTTTCTTCTTTTAGTGATAATCTGAAATATCCTCGTTCTAATTCTCAAATCTTTGTTAGGCGACTGGAATTGTATAGTTAGCATATACTGTATCTAAGATCAAATTGAAATGCAGTTGATTTAATCTAATATAAACGTCAGGCCAGCCCCTATGATTGAACCGATCAAGTCGCATAAACTCTTTTAAAGCCCGTTGAATATATCATAAATTAATTATTTTTTGTTTTATGAAAGAGAGAAAATGTCGATCCATTTAATTTTTAGATTAATCTCACCAAAAGCATAATCAATCACAAGGTTAACCCTAGACAAATTCATTATGTTTCGAACGCTCGAAACGTATCGAACAAGTTGTCTTTTTATTTTATCTTTCCCTCCTACAAACGTGGATTTCATATGCACATAACTAATTCCTCGAAGTGTAAAGATTTTTAAAAGTAGATTCATCGGGTTAGAATTTATTTTAAATCTTGCTAGATACTATTCTATTTTTGGCGGGAATCGAGCCTGGCGGAAGGCAGAAAATTCTAGATTCCCGCGCCAGTTGCAAGGATGCGCTCTGGTCGACAGGACACGCACGCGAGCCCCGTCTTGGTCAAGTCCGAAAAGACGTCGACACCAGGTAATTAGAACAGTCTAGACCATTGTTTATGAAGTTTATTTGCATTCTTTTGTGTTATCAGTGCGTAACTGATTTTTAAAACCTTTTTCTTTCTAATCCACCCAAAAGAGACTTGCTCTTTAGGGGGAGACGTTAAAGACTTATTCCTCTTACTGAGATAAAGTCAAAATGCTTTGATTGTTTTTGGCCGTATTTTTCATTTCTTCATTACTGAGTGCGTGAGTGTGCTTGTGTCGGTTAGATTTTAGAGAAGAAAGGGGGGAGGAAGAGAAAAGGAGAAAGTAAGGGAGTTGGAGAGAGGGAGGAAGGAGGTAAGGGCAGAGATGAGAGAAGGGAGGGAGAGAGAGAGGAGAAGGATGAAGAGAGAGAGGGAGGGAGAAGGAGGAAGAGAGAGAGAGGAGAGCGCGAAAAGAGTAAGAGAGGGGAGTAGAGTTAGGAAGAGAGCGAGCGTAGTCACATGGCCCCCGATTTCCCAGGTAAGTTCTCACCTTTAAGGGAAAACGTTTCTTGCTTTACTTAATCCTTCCAGCGTTTCCTTAAACATGAAAAAATTAAACATTGAACGGGAAATTTCTAAAAAAAAATAAAAATAAAAAATAAGGCTGGTGATCATAAGGTTAACGGGAGAAACTTCAAAATTACCGTTAGATTCTTAGGTTAGCAAACGGATTAAACAGTGCTTTTTACCGGTCCATTGGCTAATGTTACCGAAGCAAAAATATTGATAACTGATTAAATCGAAAAGAAAAAAAATAATGTATCGAAAGCTTAGAAGAGTTAACCAAACGTAATTCAAATTTGAAATTAAATTTTGAAGTCACTATACTCTCAATATATCGTAAATAATCGTCGAAAGTATACATAAGACCCAAGAAAAAGTCTCCAGTAAATGGAAATAAAGATAAAACTTGGAAGCACGAGTCACGTGGCCTTTGCCTTCCGGCGCTGGATTTTGGCGGGAAAGGCGACGGCGTCGCGCAGTTGCCAGCGCGTCGGTTTATTTCGTTTGATGGGCGGCGGCAAGAGGGTGGGTTGCGTTTGAGTTTGCTTGTTTGCTACTGCGTCTTTAGGTTCCATTATATTGCATTTATATTTTGCCATGAAAGGTTAACAGTAAGAGATACATATGCGTAGAAGGGCAGTGGGGGGGGGGGGGGCACTCTAGAATGGAGGGGGGCGGGACCCCCCACTCCGCAACTTTCGAGGACATCCCCTGTAAAGAGAAGTCAATTCCTTAGTTACCCAGTTGTTTTGAACACTTCCCCCTGCAACTGAGAGTCTGGTGTTCAAAATGAAGTAGCCATTATGTCAGGTTTTATCTAAATAAAAATGTCTGACATTTTAGTGCATAAATTATTTCTCTTGGAAACTGCTAAAATCCAGGGGCTTCGCCTCCTGCCCCCCCCTCCCCCACCGGGACATTTGCCCTCACTTCAAAATACCTTCCTACGCCTGTGATATCGTTGCCGAAAATTTGTGTGTATGCATTAACCGCAGCATAAACGCTGCGCACCTATTGTTACTGCATGATAATAAGTGTGGGCGTGTTTTCTTCTCGTCTACACTAATTACCTAGACTCTCAAAGCTAAAATATGATATATTTCACATTGATCTGCAGGTGATCTAGGCAAAGAAGAGACATCCTTTTGTGTGCGTGAAAAATCTCTCTGCTGCCAAAGCTTCATGGAGCATCAGCTGCACGCCAGTGACGACGGCCAGGATGCCGGCCGCGGGGTGCGCGTGGCCTTGTCAGCCGCCGATGAGCTACATGGCTGCGCCCTGCGTGCAAAGTACCGACCTTTGCGTTCGCCTCGCCACGGAAGACACCCGTCAGAATCGGACCTGGCAGTCGGGGACCTCACCCTCAACGACACCACCTTCGACGAAGAATCGTCCGAGTTAGAACACGCCGATAGAATGACGCCACCACGAAGTCACTCCTACAGGATCACGTATCACAAGCCGGTCCTGTCATCGCGCCGGGACTCCTCAGGGTGCGTGTTCCGTCTCCCGAAGCCTCTTACGGAAGAGCAGACGCGTGCAGGCTACTGCATCTTGACGTTCGATGAGCCGCATTTGCATTGTAAGTTTATTTGTCAAACAATGGTTTGTCAAATCACATAGCATTACTTTTTCTTTTGTCTTGATAAACACTAATCGCATTAGCTTTTTCATATGAATTCCAACCACACTGATTTCTTTTCTCCCAGCTGATGGCTGTAAAGAGACCGAGAACGGAATATGCATGGCAGACTTCGTGGTACACATACCAGATACTCGGGTAGGTTTATTTCACAATGCTTAAAATGCTAGTTGATCATCAGAATTGCGAGGTTTAACTGTCGCTTACTTGGTAGGAAAATGTGTCGGCAGAATTTTTTGATAGGGG
>NC_091550.1:35190468-35215468 GCF_042767895.1 Penaeus vannamei | reverse complement strand
ATAATCAATTAACTGCCATGGTGAGTTACCTTTTTTCTTCCTCTCCTACTTAAAACCAATCCTCAGTGAATGTATGAATAACTGGCTCCTATTTTATGATCCTCTGTTCCAGTTTTGACAGCAAGATGGCCAGCTTGGACGATGACTGCTTTGATTTCAATGCCCCCAAGCACTACTTTGACTTTAATTCAGCGCTTGATGAGCCTGATGATTCCTACTTTGGTAAGTATGGGTCTTTTTTATGCTTATTTATCTCCTTTTTTCAATAAAATATACTATTTGTTTTAGTGAAGGATAAAAGCTGTGTTGTGAGATTGCCTAGTTCCAAATAGAAAACATAGTAAAGGTAACTTAGCAAAGTACTTTATAAATGGCAATTTACCTTTATTTTCTTTACATCTTTTTCCTTACAGATTGATATTTTGTATGGCCCTATTTTATTATTTTTCTTAATCTCCCCTCTCACTTTTGACTATTCTTAACACTAGACTTTATATTTTTTCTTTGTTATCTCTGGTATTTGGAAGTTTTAGAAAATTTGCTTCATGAAAGAAAATCAAAGAGGGATTTCTTAACTCAAGTAATATGATATAGATGCATCAGATCTCTGGCTGAGCAGTGCTCATTATCGCTTATTCCCTAGACTGCCCAGGGGAGAGTGAAGTGTTTGAGGAAGAGAAACCAAGTTCAGCAAGACTGGCTCCAAAGACACCAGCGGAGACTCCAAAGAGACCAAATGTAGCATCTCCTTACCACAGCAGAGGTAGAGTTTTTTGTCATTGTATATGAGGATAGTATCCACCAGAGCAGGAAAGTGAATGCAGTTTGGTATCCTGGATGCACCTTAATTGTCACGAGTCGAATCATGAAGTAGAAATGAAGTACTTCTCCCACACAAAGTAGGGCATTGAATAAGGAAGAGCTGACATTTGCAGCAGAACTGTTTGATATTTCACTAAATTGAATACATTTTTGAAACTTCAGTTTGCTTAGATTTGACAAAAACTCCTTTATATTTAGAAGGCTTTGTAAAGATTATAGATATTTAATTGGATAAACTAATCTTTTATAGTACAATAATAGATCATACTTTATGGTTAGATCACAAGTAACTTGTGCATCCACAGCTGAAAAGCCAAAGACCCCCCAGAGTGCTGTCAAGTCTGCCAAGCGTGATAACATGATGTCCAGCATTGGTGTCCGTCAGTCTCCAAGGCTTGCTGCCATTGCTAAGGTACAGAACCCTTTCTGCACTCCCCAGGTAATGCCATCAATGTCTGTGCTGCCACTAAACCAGCTTTCTAACGTCCGGTGCAGCGTGATATTTATTGATTGTGGAAGAATTTGTGTTCGTGTTTTAACTGTCTACAGCATCCAAGTAACAGGGTTTTCTACCTTACCCAGGCCTTACTTGAACTGTTTTCTTGTTCTTTACATGTCAGTATTTGGTATCCTTTTGTGCATGGATGTGGTTTTGTCTGATGTCCATTGTTTTTTTTACATGTTAACCTTTTGTAGATATTTTTATCTATTACTAATTCAATAATAACATTACTTAGATTGTTAGATATTCTTTTGTTGTGCATAGCTTTGTTGACCTGTGGTCCCCGTCCCTGAGGATCCATGAGCAATGTTCAAAATTTCAAGAGGCACCATTGGGGGGGGAAACATGATTACTTTTTTTTTTTCATTGCTCACATTTATGTAGTCAGTTGCATAAGTCTTGCAAAGGAATATAAGTTCATTATTTGTTTAGGAAACTGGCATATTGAACTGACACAGCTTTCAAAAAACAGGGACTCTAGTACTGCTGTTATATATATTTGAGATCCTATTGTATATTATTTGCTTAATCTAGTTAAGTTGCATTAAAATGATATTTTCATAGTAACTTCCATTATTTAGACCTTCATGTCTTGTGTATATATGTTAGGTTTGAATGAAAAGCATGTTATTAGAATTAGTGAAATTGTATTACAATGCTTTATTTATTTTTACCTTTTCTCCTTAGGCTGTCCGAAGGAGTAATGCATCCAGACAGTCTCTTGGATCTGCTTCATCAACTGGAAATAAATCCTCCCTTGGGTCACAACTCAATAAAGTGCAAAAGACAAAAACACAGAGGTATGGTTCATACACTTCTCAAGTGTTTGTGTATTTGTAATTGAACAGATGTGAGTGCCTATATCTAATATGCTTCTAAAAACAAATTTGATGAAATTCATTTGACACAAAACATTGTACATGTAAATGATGACAGATATGGTATCTGTAATACAAGGGCTTAGCTGGAATAAGCTTCTTCCAGGTGTCACAGTAACTGGGATTTGTTTTATTTACATTTTAAGATTTCACTGTAGTTTTGTTGATTATAATATTTGGGTAAATTTGATAATTCTTTGCAGTACAAATACACTCCCCAGAGACTAGTGACGGAGAATGTGTATGGAGCTCAAGTGGCTGAGGTTCAAGTCTTGGTCAGGGAGGGTTGTTATTTATCCATATCATTGTAGCAATGCCTTATTCTATCTTTCATAAATATACCTCAGTACATCTTAGGATTTGGATTGCTAAATCAATTTCCACCAAGTGCCAAAAGAGAGAGTGTGTGTGTGTGTGTAAAACTTTGCTATATCATTATTCTAGTATAATTAGATAGGTGATGTCTATGAAGTGAATGAGATCCTACTTGCACACTCCTTTTAGTGGTTCATGTGGTATGGTTGGTTTAGCACCATCTCATACCTGGAGTGGTCTAGATTTGAGTTCTGATCAGGGTGGGTTGTTATTCATCCACATCAATGCAGCAGTGCATTATTCTATCCTTCATAAATATATTTCAGTACATCTGACTTAGGCTATGAATTGCTAAATTGATTTCCAATGAGTGCCCATGGGGAGTGGGATAAATGGATAGTGTATGTTGCACACGTTCATTGATACTAAGGCCAAACGTAAATGGACAAGGGTCTTCTTATTTTGTGGTACTTTCCTTTTGGTCATTGCTTTTGTATTAAAGAATTTACTGTGGTATGATTAAACATATTTCTCATATGCATATGTACATGATTATTTTTACAATATTCTAGTTTTCTTATTCAGTAAAAGTTTTATTTCTATATTACTGTCATGGTCAGCATGACAGTAGGGTTCTCTTTATAAATACTTAAACCAATGATACTTAGATGGCATGTATATACATGCCATGTCCATTGTAATTTTAGTTTTATGAATTTTGTTTATACATAGATGGCTCCATAAGAGCTTAATCATGAAGGGATCAATTGCAAGTCCTTCTTGTCTCCCCTTGTTTACCCCTATCCTTGCTTTTTAGAGAGGTTCTTTATTATTTTATTTATTTATTATTATTGTTTTTTGTTTAAAATTAGTATTTCAAGAACATATTTATCATAACACCATTTTCATTAGTAATGGTAATAAAATTAAGAGCATTAAAAGAAAACACTAAGGATGGGGTTATCAGATGAGGTTACATAGGGCCTACTAATTGGCTTCTTGGTAATTTAGCACTTGCCGAACCATCTATGCATAAATAAAATTCACAAAACAAAACTACAATGCACAGTACATGTAACCTTTGCCAATGGGTTAGGTAAATCTGGCAATATGTTAACCATTCTGTGTCACTGACAATTAATCTTTGAATCTTGTGCATGATTATTTGTTTTTATAGACCTTCAGTGCCAAAGGTCCCTGGGATGAGAGGACTAAGCCCTCGTGATCAGGAAGACCTGGCTGTCATTGCTAACTTCAAGAACAAAATGGCACAGAACAAGAAGAAGGGTGACAATTCAAGCAGCAGCCACTCAAGGTCAGGAAGATTAGCACCAACAAAGCCACAAGAATTCACCTTTGCTACTGACAGCCGACTCAGAAATCAGAAGACTGGTGAGATTGAGAGCAGTGTCCCCTCCCAGGCGCCACCCAAGCCAGCTCGCCATGGCCCCACCAGACCAAAGGAGTTCCACTTTGCCACAGACTCACGGGTGAAAACTCATGAAAATACCGAAGATACTGATCCTGTTGATTTCACCCGTATGCTACGTTCTAACCAATCTGCTGTAAGTATTATAAATCTTAGTTTGAAGGTAGAGTTGAAAAGTGGATCATGCATTTTCTTTATTATATTTACATTTCTATTCAAGTAACATGAAATTTTGACAAATCTATATCCTATATCATTTCATACCTCTTATACTTTGTCTCCTTTATCTCTCCCTTCAGTCTCAAAAAGAGAAGCCCAAAGGCCCAACCATTCCCCAGCCATTCAACCTAACTGAGTCTCGAAAGGGCAAAGTGGAGGAGGGGAACAAGTTTGTATCTGTTGCAGAATTGAACCTAAAGTTCCACACCAAAACTCCCCAGAGGTTCCGCAGTAAGCGTGGAGGTGGCAGTATGGGTAAGATTTTGATTTATTCATAGATATGTATATTATATAAGGTTCCTTTTTTGCATTTTTGTCTAATATAAAGATAATCAGATCTCTACATGTCAGATATTGTGATGTTACATGTTATATATTCATCATATCAATGCGTTATTCCATCTTTCATGTTATATTAATAACATATGTCTGTTTTTACTAACTGGAATGGGTATTATTTATGAAAACAAACAAAATAACAATATAGAGGAAATTACAATATGCTTAAATTTTATTTCACCGTTTTAGAGGACCTTCACATGGATGGTAAGAAGACTAAGGCTAATCCTGGGGTGACAATTCCCCACACTCCTGTTCTCTCTACACGCAGCCGAACTAGGCAGGTGAACTACCTCACTCATGAAGAGCAGGAGCAGAGAGAATTTGAAGAGGCTCAGAAGTAAGGATGTCTCATTTGATTACTATTTTACCTAACTTAAGATATCAGATGTCAGTTAGTTAAGGGTTTGTAAATATTGTCTTAAACGAAAATAGGTAATTACATATAGGATGAATGCACTCACCAGAGACTCTCCAACTCCATGTCACAATTTTTCCAATGCTTTAAGTTGGCAGAAGTACTGTGTAGAATAATGCTGTGAGCATTGCCTTCTGCAGTCTTTTTCCTTCATTTGTGGCATTAAGATTCAAGTCTACATATTATTTCTTTTAGCAGTAATTACAACTTTTTTGTCTTCAATAAGAATATCATCTTTAGTTTTTCCTAGCTTAGTGTGTCCATACCATAAAAAGGAACCCTAAAATATGTTGCTTGTTATTATTATAAACCCATTGGTCGCGGTATTATGCAATATGGAGCGTAATCCCCTAATTTTAATTATTTTCAACTCGGGTGGCGTATGGGACCACACTTGAGTGTTTGCGCGCGCAGTGGTGCTGCCTTCCCTCTTTCGCGCAAATATTTTGTTTACTTATATCTGAGAAAAAATAAGTATGCAAAAATTTGCAAAAACCCTTGCAAATACATGCAAACATGCAAACATATGTAAATGCGCTCAGAAAAAGTGGCGGGCGTGGTTTAAGCACGTGCAATAGGCGAACAACTCATTTGGCTGTAAACAGCCCATCGCACACGCGGGCCCGGGGGTGGTGGGCCTGGGCCTGTCAATTGCACGGTGCATCATATGATGCCATCCGCAGCCAGTGGGTTAATAAGACTAATTATCATTGCATTTTATTTATTTATACATGTATATAATTTCTTCCAAGTTTCAGTTGATATTTATTTCTAGTTAAATTAATTTTCTTTCCCCAGGCATGCCTTCAAGGCTAATCCACTGAACAAAAAGGTGTTTGAAGCACCATCAACTGGCTATGAGGTAGAGAAGAAATTACCAACAGTTCCAGAACCATTCAACATAACAGAAGTTAAGAAGGTGAGTTATTGGTTATTACTTTATTATAATGTGCTGTAACTTTTTGAACTACTGTTGGGAAGTCCGTACAATGACAAAGTTTCAAGTTTGGTGTAAACTTCTTATAAACTGAAAAAGCTTGTTTCCTAAGAGTTTGAATAAACCACAACAAAACAACTGCTTGGAAATGTTCATAACAACGTACATGAGCAGTACTAAGATGTGAGGGGGGAGGGGATAGTTACCTAATCAAGCCTATAAAACTTAACCCAATTGAAAAATGGCCCTCCAAAATAGGTAATTGAATGCAGTTAGTTTACATATGTTTATACATGCTTTTGTGTGGAGATTACTCATGTGAATTAGTTGTCTAAGTTTTTTGTCTTTGCTGCTTTTTCTCTTCCTCCTTCATCCTCATCCACCGCCTCTTGAATGTGATGATATAAACAAACCCAATTTGAAGGACTTAAATGACTCCTAAAGACAATTAATATTATAGCCACTTGAAGGTTTAACATTTATAAACAGTGGTAGTAATAGTTTGATTGGTCAAAATACTCAGTTTCTTTTTATTGATAGTAATATTTATATGGATGAATCTTCATACCAATATTGATGCAAAACATGCCTTAACTCATTTTTTATACTTTAGGGTAGTCCCTTCATCCATAAGTTTTTACTTGGCCTATCAGATATTTATATCCTGATATTCTGAAGTGTATATATGTATGCTGAGTTAAATTCTTGGAAATATATTGCATTGTGTACATATTTCCTTTCTGATTTGCCCAAATTGCTAATCTTGATGAATTTAATTTCTAATTTATAGAACAACCTTCCCCTGGGTCACAATTTCCGTGAAATGTGCAATAAACTTGGAGGCTCAACCTCATCTGTTGCATCCCTTCCTCACGGAGGCATCCCAAGCAAATGGGATAAGACTTCGACCAAGCCCCAGCCATTCAGCTTTGATGAAAGAGATAAACAAAAGATGCAAAAGAAGCAGGAGATGATCCAGAAGGTAAGATAATGATGATTATCTAATACATACAACATGGAAAGATTCTATTGCTTTGCATTTTCTAGTAATACTTTGTAAATATTTGCACTACCCTTCCTGTATAGCTGGTGATTGTTCTCTCCTAGTTTCAAATACTTTGTGCAGTTTTTTTTCTATTTTTGAGTGATTGTTACTATGTTGGTGCAAAAAACACAAGTATAAATAGCATATTGTAGCTAATGAAGGAATGATCGTTTGTGTTTACACAAATAATCATTTATGTGAAATTTTTATCCAGTGGCCCTATATCGTTAAATACAATTAATGATCCACGGATACTGGATATAAAAGTCCACATAAAATGTGCATTTATTTTGCACATACCTAGGAGTGATCAAGGTAAATCTTGCATACTAGGACATTGATACTAAAAACATGGTTTTGTGGTCTCGAGACATGTTTTGATAAGATGTATTGATTATGGGTTTTTTCTTTTACCAGTATGTTCTTCCACTTATGTTTATTACCATTTATAAATGTTTAAAAAGTTTTCCGAAGATTTAATTTCCATTTTGATTTCAGGTATTGGAAGAAGAAAAGAAGTTAGCTGAGTTCCATGCCCAACCAATGCCATTGTTTGAAGGAGTGCGTGGCATCCCAGAGAAGAAGCCCCCAACACCTACACGCCAACAGCCGTTCAATCTGACAAGTGAATACCGAGGATCACTGAAGCAGCTCCAGATTAAAAAAAGTGTAAGTAACTAATAGATCCACTTTCTACTGCAACTCTTGGGTTTTAACCCATTGGAACCAGATGGATCCAGATCACATGGCCCAAAATATGGGCATTAGGCATATGTGCATGGCAGCTCCAAGAGCTTTGTTGCACTCATGGTTAGTCTTTCCCATCACCCCAGCCTTCAGCCAAAATGTTCAAAGCCAGATTTTACCATGACAGTATGTTCATGTAACCCATCCCTTAAGCCAATTTTTTCATGCGTGATGGTCATGTTATAAAAAAATCACGGGGTTAATACTACCGTTGAATTTGACTTGCATGTAGTCCTTGTTGCTTTTAGCTGGGCATCTCCTTATTCATCTGACAAATATTTACTTTAAGAGGACAAAGCAAAGCCTAAATTTACTTTTTCAGATTATTATAAGTATTTATGCTTTATTACTGAATATTTCTCATTATAATTCTTGCAGCTTGAGGAACAAGCCAAACTGGAAAAGGAGCAGAGAGAATTCCGTGCCCGTTCGGATGCAGTCGTCCATAAGCAGCCCTTCATCCCAGAGAAGTCCAAGAAACCACTAACAGATATTTCTGGATTTACTCTCAACACTGAGATTAGATCTGAGGAACGCAATGAATTTGAAATGCACCGCAAAAGGAAGGAAGATGAATTGTTAGCAGCAAAGAGAGAGGTGAATTGGAGAATTTCTCTTATTAACAGCTTTATATGTATGGAGTTCTTATAATTTCTATGGCAGCAGAGTAACATAAAATGGGAATTGCCAAAGTTGTAGAAGGTTTACATTTGTACCTAATTTCTGCGTTAGATTCTTCTACACAAATGTAAATAAATAAGAAAAATGTTGATAAGAAATAAGAAAATGTTGATAGAATTGAAATAAGAAAATGTTGATAGAATTGCTGAAGCTTGTCCACATTATATACTAGTACTGAGTACAATTTGAATAAAATCTTGTGTTCACACATTTTGAAACCTACTTTTAATGTTTTCAGAATGAAGAGAGGCAGGCAGCAGAGGAAGCTGCAGAAATTGCAAGACTTCGTCGCACAATTGTCCACAAGGCTAATCCAGTGCCCAGTTACAAACCTTATGTTGTGAAGCCCTCAGAACGTCATCCCACAATACCTAAATCTCCTAACTTTTCCACTGACACTCGTTTACGGACAAGATCAAGGGCAGACTCTACTATGAATATTTCTAGTGCTACTTTCACTTCTGAATAATGGACTTCAAATAGGAATGAGATCCTGAATGTAGCTTTAGTTTAATATTTTGATAATGACAGAGTTAGATAGTATTAGGTTTAACTGAAAGTTTTATGTTGTGACAATAGATTTGAAAGAGGCTTTCAGCCTAAGATAATCAGTGAGATTTCAGTCACAAATCTTAAAAAGTTAGATAAATGCATGCTAGATTTTTTTTACTAGCTGTGAATGAATTCACTGGTTACATTCCTTTTGTTGTACACAGCATGCTACCACCTATTTTTTTAAGGTGCTTTACTTTCAACTCAGTAACTCCATTTGGTGTGAGTGTTGCATAAAGAAACTTATAAATGTTAAGCAAAACTTAGCAACTCTTTTTATTGACGTATGGAGTATGGATTCTGAAATAAACTTCATCACATGTCTAATGTACTAACAGTACACCATATTTTGCAGGTAATATTATTTTGAATGTTTTTATTCAGGTGTCATCTTAGCTTTACAAGTAACTTTTCAAGTCTCAGCATGTTTCATTTTGTTGAATAATAGCTGTTTTTTAGATTCCAAATTATTGTGCCTTGTAATTTATTTCCATTGCTGGTACCTATTAAAAATATAATCTTGAGCCCTCAGGGTGTGAAATATGAATAATTGTCTGAAATTTCTGTGGAAGCCAAAGTCTGAGCAGAGGGCCAAGTTGTATAATCGTACAGCATTCCAAAGTATTTAATCAAATGTAGTATACATTTGCCTTGTTTTAGACATGCTGAATTCTTCTTTTTTCTGTCCTAATAATTTTAAGGATACATTATCTTCATTTCCTGCTGTTTGAGAGATGCTCTTTTTTGTTTTTTTTTATTTTTACTTCTAATATTGTCTGAAATATAGGAAATTTTTTATAATGAAATGATTATATCCTTTAATAAATTACAAAAAACAGATGTATTTTGTCTACCCACAATTACATACATATCTCCAGTTCTTCACTCCTTGTCACAGTTGCATCTGCATTCCAAACTCATACTCTATCTATCCTGACTGATCTCACTAATAAATCTATTCCTCAACCTCATTCCTCTCTTAATACTTGTACTGGAACTGTCTCTATCTCCCCAGCAAACTGCCCAGTTGATACCAAAGATTGGTCAGATTGTAGAGAAGGCTTGCTCGGCTGCCTCAAAGACTAGGATGTGATAGTACATTGCTACTCCATTCCTCCTAGAGGTCATCGAAAGAAACCCACCCACCTACTTTCCCCTTCGTATCTACATTGGTGGACAATCCCTCCCTGTTCAACCATACCAACCTCCTCATCAATGTCAAAATTGTTGGCTATTTGGACATCCTGCCAAACTGCTGCTCCACTGACTGATGCCCCCTATGTGCCCAACCGGTCATAACTGATCAAACTGCCCTTCACAAACACGCACATGTGCTAACTGCGGTAGTCCCCATAATGTATTTTATAGAGGCTGTCCCACTTACAAGTCTGAGGTAGCAGCTCTCAGATACAAAAATGGTCTCACTCTACATGAAGCCAGACAGGAAGCACGCCGACATGGTTTCTCTACTCCCTACTCAAGTAATATCACTCGCTGAGCCCCTCCCCCTCCACCTCAAGATGTTCCTACACCCTCCCCTATACCTACCTACTTCCCAACTTCCACTTCCATGTTCTACCTCCCTCAGTCAAATTCTTTTGCCACTAAATTCAGACACCCTAATCTCAACTATAGCCCCAACACCGTCCCCTCTCCCTCCCCGCAGCAGACTAAACGTTCCCCCTCTTTCCCTACTGCACACTCGCCTCCACCTACCTTTGCCTTTATTCCTCAGACACCCTCTCATAAGAAAATCTTTGTATCACAAAACTTTCCAGCCAACTCCACTGCAGAAACTATGGAAGATATCCAAAACTATATGCTTTAGTCACAAAATTCCTCGACTCATGCTCCTTCCACACTCAATGTGACTGCTGATATCCATCCCCCTCCTACTCATATTCCCCCTACACCCCTCCTTCCTCCTCCCTCTCAACCCAACCTAACCCCTTCAATTTGTTATCCATCTTAACCTTTCAAGATCACTCTTGACAGTTGAAGCATAGCAACTATCACCCTTCACCCCTCCTTTAATATACTTTCTTATAGTGCTATATGACCTTAGATGTCTAGCATATTTATTTTTGCTTTTTAACCATTAACCATTCCCCCCCTCAAGGAAACCCCTCTAACCAACTCCACTGGAGAAACTATGGAAGATATTTAAAGCTATATCTTTGAGACAAAATTCCACAACTCATGGTCCCTCCACACTCTAAGTGGCTGCCGATATCCATCCTCCTACTCATATTTCCCCTACACCTCTTCCTCCTAACACAACCTATCCCCCTCAACTTCGTCTACTACTGATATCCATCCTCCTCCTACTCATATTCCCCCTCCTTCCCTTCCTCCTACTTCCACCCAACACAACCTATCCCCCTCAACTCCGTCTACTATTGATATCCAGCCTCCTACTCACCCTACACCCCTCCCTCCTAACACAACCCATCCCCCTCAATACCAACTACTGCCGATATCTATCCTCCCAACACCCATCCTCTCCCTACTTATATTTATTTTGCTTTTTAACCATTAACCATCAAGTACTCTATTTGTCCCAGCCAAGTGGGATTGATTCTTTGTGATTCCCCCAACAGCCCCTTACTCTGACAATACCCTTCTCTTCCAAATTATGTCTCCAAAAACAAGTAGGCAAAGTTTCCTTTCGCAGTCATTTTGATCGTCAATGCCTTGTCAAAGTTACATCTCCAAAGCTCGTGCACCATCTATCTTAGCTGACCTAACTGGTAAAACTATTCCTACCGAACTTCACTCCTCTCTTAATATTTGTACCAGAACTGTTGCTGTCTCCCCAACTGATAGTCCTATCTACCACAAGAACTGGACAGACTGAAAATGACTTACTTGCCTGCCTTGTTGATTATGATGCAGTTATATTACAGTGCTACACTATTCATCTTAGAGGACAGCTTAAGTCTTACACCAATATTGCCAAGATTAGCTTCCATTAACATGACCCCCATGAAGTTAATATTGGTGGAGTGTCCTGCCCTGTCCGACCATATCGACCCTTTTCCTCGTTAGCATAAAAAATGTTGGCGTTTTGGGCACTTAACCAAACACTCACCCCACAGCCCGCTCCTGTGTATGTGCCCAACCTGGCCATGGCCGTTCAAATTGCCCTGCTCAGTCATGTACGTGTGTCAATTGTGGTGGCTCCCATAATATTTTACAGGAGCTGCCCTGCCTATAAGCTCGAGTGTGAGGTACCAGTTCACATATTCAAAGTAAGCATCATTCTATGCGAGGCCAGACAGGAAGCACAGTGGCGAGGTTTTCCTCTACCTATTCAAACGCAGTCCTTTGCTCCACTCCAATCTCTAGCACTTCCCCAATGCCTACCCCTCCTTACCACTTTACCTGCTGCACCAAGCACCCTATCTCCTACCACTTCCTCTGCTCTTCATATGAACATTTTCGTTTCTCACACCTCCAGAAACTCCTGAAGACATCTAAAACTTTCTAAAAATGACCCAAGAGAATGCTCCACTCTTATCCACCATCCAATCTCTATTTTTATTCCCTCTACATTCGAAGTAATTGACGGAATAGTCCCTATCCTCAAGTTCCCTCTACCCTTCTTCCTCCCATTCTCTCTCAACACACCCCTTCCCCCCTTCTCCATGTGCACCATTCCCCCTTTTTCCCCATTATCCTTGCTGCTCCCAGATCTGTTCCCTTATCTCATTCTCCAGATTCTTTTCCAACACCCATTTCTACCCGTATTACACACTGATTAAGTCAAAATGATTCATTTACAGGTTTTCTTATACAGTGTTCCTCTTACTTCCTGAGATATTTAGATACTCTCCATTTGATCGAATTGCCCTACGCCCTTAGCCTCTTCTCTTTACCCTTTTCACTACCGTACTATCCTATAACGCTCTATGACCTTTGACATCTAACACATTTTATCCTAATCGTTAACTCATTTTCACCCTCTTTGCTACAATACTTTACCATAATCCTGTATGAGCTTTGATGTCTAGCACATTTATTAGTTTTAGCTATTAACCATTTTCCTCTCCTCTTTTCCCTTTCCTTCTTTTCTCCAACCCCTTCTTCTGTCCACTCCCTAAGATTTGACAGCCACACTGAAAGGATAAAAGACTGGCTTTGGGTCAGTCCTGAACGGCCTCATGGAACCATAGTATTCCTGTTTAGTTATCTAGCCCTTACCCCTCATAGGGACCTTGAGGGGTGAACCATTTCTCTTCCCCATATACTCCAGACTTACCATGGCCAGTAATAATTCTGCACATTTGTTAGGGGCATTGAGGCTTGCCCCTCTATCAGCTAGCCCCAACAACAATAACTTTTCCAGTTCTCTAATCCCTGACTCTCCTTTGATCACAACTGAACAGGACTACTACTTCTATACCTACTGTCAACTCAATCCACTCCAAACCACCAACTCAGGTCATTACCTTTCTGTCAGAAAATATTCCTTCGTCTCTCCTAAGACATCATCCACTCCATCTCATGTCCAGTCTTCCTCATTTTCATCTCATTCCTCCCTTAACTACTCTTCTGCATACTTATTGCCCACTTACCTGTAGTACTACCTCCTTCTTCCTTCCGTCACTTTAACTACTCCCATCACTACAAATCTTCTGAGAACTCTTTGGAAATCCCAGCTAAATGGGATTGATGTCTTGTGATTCCCCTACAGCCCCTTACTATGATAATGTCCTCCCATTCCAACAATATATCAAAAAACAAGTAGGCAAGGTTTACTTTTGCAGCCGTTCACGTCTTGTCACAGTTAAATTTAGAGTCCCAAGCTTGTTCATTATCTATCCCTACTGACCTCACTAGCAAACCTATTCCTGTTGATCTTCACTTCTCCCATAAGTTGATATTGCTGGAACATCCTGTCCTATCAATTATATCGGTCCCTCCCCGTAATTGTCAAAAATGGAGTTTTGGCCACCCTGCTAAGCAGTCACTCCAAAGCCCACTGTCCTCTGGCCTTTATCGTTCACACAATCATGCACATGTGCCAATTGTGGTGGTTTTTATAATATAGTTTATAGGGTCGAGTCAGAAGTAGCAGTCCTCAGATTCAAACTTGGCCTCACTGTCCTTGAGACCAGCTAGGAAGAACGCCGACGATTTTTTTCTCTCTCTCTTGCTCCTTACTTTGGTGCTGTCCTTCGCTCTGCTCCCCCCCTACTCCCCAAGAAATTTCTACATCTCTCCCAGTATCTCTTCCTCCTACTCCTTGCATTCCTACTTCTACCCCTCCCTCTCCCACTCATATTCTTTTGCCATTCTAAATCCACACTACAATCTCTCCTTCCCCGGCGCCTCCTCCTCTTTCTTCTCGTTCTACTCTTCACATCAGACAATTTAAACTCCATCCCATCTTCTACTGCATTCTCTCCTACATCTACCTCTTCCTCTGCTCCTTAAACATCTGTCCCCTCTTCTCCCCCTCATAAGAAAACCTTCATTTCTCTGACCTCCCCAAAGAATTCCATTTCAGAGTCTTGATAATATTCAAAACTATGTAATTATGACCCAAAATAACATACCAATACATCCTTCTCCAATCTATCTGATCCCATTCCCCCTACACTTAGTGATTATTAACCTCCATCTTCCTCCTCCTTATATTCCCCTTACACCATTCCCTCCTAATATCTCTATTTTGACACAAAAGTAACCCTTCCTGGATCCTTCCATTCTCCCTTTTTCTCTTCTTCGTGTTTACTTACTCCTTTCTCTATTTGCATTCCTTTCCTATCCCCCCTTTTCTCATCTCCGACTCCCTTTTTTGTCTCTTTATTTCCTCCTTGGCTTATACCCTGTATTTGATCCTCTGTTTTCCTTACCCACCTAAATATATCCCCCTACTGTCCTTCTCACTCATTTCTTTCGATACCCATGATTGCAGTCTCTAAATCCTTCACTGTAGACTTCCTTTCTCATATTTTGAACTATCCCCTCCCTTCTGAGTCCAGTATTCTTGTGACGAAACTGTATATACGCTTTTTTGCCTTTAAATTCATGTCCTCACTCCCTCCTCTTTGACTATTTTCACTTACTCCCATAACTCCTTATCTCTTATACAGTCTGTGCACTTGACCAACCTCTATTTCTATAAGATTCAGAGCTGGTTACATGTATACACCCCAAAAATCAGGATTTGCTGGGTGCTCAGCCATGTTGGGATCCCTGGCAATGAATAGGTTAAAGCTCTAGTACGAGGTCTATGAAAGTACTTACATCAAGCTTACTCTAGCACATCCATGTCACACCAACCCCATTTCTCACATATTCCAGCCACTGATTATTACAACCATTTTAGGACTTTCCTATTTGCCCGCTGGCAGTCTTTCCGGTCAGGTCTTCTCACCTATTTCCATGCACAGGTCCTTTTTCAGTCCCATACTGTCCTGACTGACCCCATTTTCCAAAAGCCTATGCTTCTCCACACTTATCTTCCCATTCCCGACCTACCCACCTGTTGTGGAATCCTTGTGGAATCCCACACTTTTCCCTTTGACAACTTGTTTTCCTTTCTCAGATGTATGCATATCCTATATATGATGTAATTGCTCTTATTAACTTCCTTTTCCCTCTTTAGCTTATCCCTACCTTAACCCATATACTACCCTCTTTACTCTTCAATACCACACTATCCTAAACTGCTGATAGCTTTGACATGTAGCCATTTAATCATTAACTCCTTTAATTTGTGTTTTAACCATTAACCATTTATATACATATTACAATTTCTAAAAAGAACTGTATTCATGGTTAACCTCTAGTATTGCAGAATTAGTATGTAATAAATGTCAATAAGAACTGTAAGGTAACTGAATAAATCAGAGGCTTATATGATCAACATATATATTGGTGTATATTGTAATATATCCAAATGTTTTAATGGGTTATAAATTATTATATTTCATTTTGATGAAAAACATCTGACAATTGTAAAAGGATTAATAATAAGCAATATATATCACTTTCATATTGTATTGCCTTCTTTACTGTAAAAAAAGGAAAAAAAAAAAAAAAAAAAAAAAAAGCACAATAATGATGTGGTTACTTTGTGCCAATATGATGCAGTGTTGCATATTCTCCTTGAAATTTACCAACATATTTTTTTTGCTATGGCTATTGATAGTATGGACTTACAAATCTACAAACAATCAAATTTTGAAAAACTAGCAAAAAAATAGTAAATCTGAATCCTTAACTAAAAGGACTTTTCAAAGAAAGAAGTAATTTGTATAAAATTTACTTATCAGAACTTAAAAAAATACATTCATAATGATAGATAATTACAATATAAAATGACAAGAATAGATTCTTGTCAGGGAAGTCACTCAAGAGAAATTAATTAAAATCCTGATATCAAAGACTTAATATTTGATTTAAGGTCTTTTTAAAGTGAAGAAAAATACCTATTTACAAACTTTTGGGTGATATGAAATGTACCAACTGTTAGTATTAAAATAATGTTTCCATTTCAATAGCATAAAACATTTCATTATTACACAGAAAACAAAAGCAAAGGATTAATCATATTTCACAATATTAGCCAAATTTCTATTGTCACTTTCAAACTTATTTCAGAGAAATTATACATTTAAATGCCAAATCGCGCTGAAGTCTGCACACGCCTGGGTGTGCCAACATCATACACTTGTTGGCGACGAGATGATTCTTCTCTTCGCTGCTTCTCTTCTGCTCTTGCCTTCAGTGTGTCCTGGGCTCTGTCCATCTCTGCTTCCATGGCAGCTTTGTGCGCAAGAGCCTGGCGGCGTTTTTCCATCCGAGATGCTCCACCCTCATTAATACTATAAAATTTACCTCCCACTTCAGCTAACCACCCTCCTTCCACTGCTGTGACACACTGCATGTACTCTTTACTTGTCATTACCAATTCGTGGTACACAATGTAATCAGGCGTGTATCCCATACCAAACAGAGCTGAAGTAGGGTGGAGGTGGCAAGGTGTTCCTGTACGAAGGTTAACATATTCACCAATCCCTTTCAGGCGACAAGCTTGATGGAAGTATGCAGCACATATACACTTGCGTACTAAGTCTTCATCCATACCACAACTAATTACCTTTAGCTTTTGTTGTTCCATGATGTCATGTAACTGTTGTCTTACTTCTCTTACTTTTTTCAGAGCTTTAAAATGTAAGAAATGCTTATTACACCAATTCATGGAATATTTCTGCAGACGCCACTGTCTATATATATTCAAATAAGTCAGATGGTCAGACTCTGGTACCTGAAATTTTTCACGCATTGCATCAGCTTCCTCCTCCCTACCTTTGGGACGGTAGAAGAGTGCTGGAACAGACAACATGGAAACAATTGTTAAAATTTCTTCTGAGCAATGCATTTCTACACCTGCCAACAACATTTTTGAAAGTGCTGGATCAAGTGGAAACTCTACCATTGCTCTTCCTAACTTTGTTAGCATACCAGTGTTATCCAAGGCACCTAGAGTCCACAACTGATACTGAGAGTTTAGCAAGTTATCCTGAGGAGGAGGATCCATGAAATGAAATTTAAGCAGGTCTTCTACACCAAGAGATTTCAGTAAAAGCACCACATTTGCCAGATTTGTACGCTGTATCTCTGGAACTGTAGTTGCCAACAGTTCATCCTTATACTGTCTTTCTGTGTACAAGCGATAGCACATACCAGGACCAGTACGCCCTGCTCTGCCCATTCTCTGGTTGGCATTGGCCTGTGACACTGGATAAACCTGAAGGCCATCCATACCTACCCTTGGATTGAAAACCTTCAGCTTGCAGTAACCTGAATCAACAACATACTTAATACCATCTACAGTAAGAGATGTTTCAGCGATGTTTGTAGCCACAACACATTTGCGAAGACCATCAGGTGCACGTTGGAAAATCTTTGCTTGGAGATCTGAAGGAAGCTGAGAATAGATGGGAAGAACGGCTAACTGGGGGGCATTATCAATTTCATCTAATTTTTCCACAATAAGTTCACAGGTGACCTCAATATCTTCCTGTCCTGGCATGAATACCAGAATATCTCCTTCCTCAGCTTGAAGATGAATTTGGAGAGCTTGCTTCACTGCTGCTTCTACATAATCCTCAACTACATTACGTGAAAAAAATACCTCAACAGGAAATGTTCTGCCAGGAATGGTAAACACTGGTACTTCACCAAAGAACGTAGCAAATTTTTGTGAATCCATTGTAGCAGATGTAACAATCAACTTCAAATCATGTCTTCGAGCCACAACTTCACGCAACAAACCAAACAATACATCTGTACTTAGGGAACGTTCATGAGCCTCATCCATAATAATTGCACTATAATTATCTAAATCACTCTCACGCAATGACTCTCTGAGCAATATTCCATCAGTCATGTATTTTATGATTGTCTTTTCACTTGTACAATCTTCAAAACGAATGGCATAACCAACTTCTTCTCCAAGGTGTGTACCCATTTCATCAGACACTCGCTTGGCCACTGACATTGCAGCCACTCGCCTTGGCTGTGTACATCCAATCATGCCAAGTGTACTGTAACCATCCTCATGAAGGTATTGAGTCAACTGAGTCGTCTTCCCACTTCCTGTTTCACCAACAATGATTACAACTGAATTCTCTCTAATAATTCGCAGTAGTTCTTCCCTTACTGCAAAAACTGGGAGAAATTGTCGCTGCTCCTTGATGGACTTCTTTTTAGCAAAGTCACTAGATGCTTCATTTGCATCCTTCATGTGTTCTGCAAATTTTTGATCAGCTTTGTAATCTGTTTCTCCCTCTTCAATCTTCCTGTCATCTCTCTCATCCTCTTTTTTGACACCAATAAGATTTCCTAACTGTGTACCAGCAAGTTCCCATTCCTTTTTGGCAGCTTTCCTACGTTCGCGTTGTTCCCTCCTGCTCTTGACAGCAGCAGAACCTTTCCTAGACACCTGTGCCATATCTGATGTAGAATCTTTGACTGGAATCACAGGCTCTGGTTGCTTTGTGAAAACTATACGGCCATCCAAGAATGGGGGCACAATGTTGTGCACCAAAATATGGACCCTGTTGGTAAATTCTTCTTCAAAATCCTCATCATAATCAATCTTCTGTACAACACCACTGGTCAACATCCTATTTGTCTCCCACAATTCATTATCCTTATGAATTTGCCTCTGCTTTGCACTCATCTTTTTCTTGTTCTTTTCCAGTTTCTCATTTTTCTTCCTCTCATATTCCTGGGACACATCAGCAAATGGGTTATTTGTGTCATCATAACCTTGATCCATGTCATACCACTGTCTATCTAATCGTTTCTCTTCTTCTTCCCATCTCTCTCTCTCTTCTTCATCATCAAATTCTCTATTCATCTTCCCATCTCTTTCACTCATCCAAGAATTGTACTTGTATGATGGTGTTGGAAGTGGAGTCTTATCACTGTCATGGAAGTCCCTCCTGCTAGGAGAATTTCTCTCTCGCACTGAATGATTTCCACTGCGGAATGACCAGTCATTGTCTCTGGATCGATGTTGGGAAGAGGGAGTGGGAAGGTCCCAAGAAGAAGTCTTTGAAGGAGTAATGGAATTATCTTCATCATCCCATGAAGAATGAGAAGGAGTATCTTTCACTCCTGGAATCCGTGGCGTTTCTGGGGCATCAGAGAACCTTGGTGTCCTGTTGGATCTCTCAGACCAGTCACCCATTCCTGACCTCTCAGAATAACCTGATCTTTCTGAACTGTTTCCATAATCACCTCTTCTCTCACTCCTGTCTCCTCGTTTACTTCGGTCTTGGTAATATCTTTCACTTTTATCACCATATCTCTCACTTCTATCACCATATCTCTCACTTTTATCACCATATCTTTCCCTATCTCTTTTACCATCTCTGTAATAATTGTCTCTCCTATCTCTATCATATTCTCTTTTCCTACTGTCCCTATATCTATCCCGGTCTTCTCTGTCTCTATCTCTGTCTCTGTCTCTATCTCTTTCCTTTCTGTCTTTGGTTGATGCACTGACATACCTGTCTTTGTGCTTTTTCTGTTTTTCTGTGAGTCGGTCTCTAACTTCACGGTTGACGCCCCCAGTGTATGTCGGTGTTTCATCATACCTAGACCTGTACTCCCTTTGCTTTCCCTTGTCCTCTTTTCTTGACTCCTTTCCATACTCCTCATCGCTGTCACTGCCATCATCACTGTCACTGGATGAATCTCTCTTCACCTTCCTCCTACTACTCTCCTTGTCATTATCCTCCCGGATCTTCCTCTTCAGGGCAGCCAGTTTGTCCAGGCCAAGGATGGAGCCCCTGACAGGAATGGCTGGCTTTTTGAACACCGAGTCATTATCTTCTTCCTTCTTCACTTTCCTTACGATGAGGCCTCCAACACCTCCCGAGGAACCTTCCAAGATGTGTGCCATATCACCTGGCAAAAGAACCAATAAACAGTAAGCACAAGATTAAGCAAAAACATAAAAGCCATCAGTTGATTTCAATTACAGCTCAAAATATGGGTTACAGCTAATATGTGCAGTGCACTATCATCCTAATATGCAAATGACATGTAGCCTATTTGAAAAACATTACATAACAATGATACAACTTCATACGACAAACATGACAATTTATACACTATTATTCTAGAATAATACCATAATGTGAAGCCGAGAGAGAGAGAGAGAGAGAGAGAGAGAGAGAGAGAGAGGAAGAAAGAAAGAGAGAGAGAGAGAGAGAGGGGAGAGAGAGAGAGAGAGAGAGAGAGAAAGAGAAAGAGAAAGAGAAAGAGAGAGAGAGAGAGAGAGAGAGAAAGAAAGAGAGAAGAAAGAGAGAAAGAAAGAGAGAGAGAGAAGACAGAGAGAGAGAGAGAGAGAGAGAGAAGAAAAAGAGAGAGAGAGAGAGAGAGAGAGAGAGAGAGAGAGAGAGAGAGAGAGAGAGAGAGAGAGAGAGAGAGAGAGAGAGAGAGAGAGAGAGAGAGAGAGAGAGAAATAGAGAGAAAGAAATAGAGAGAAAGAAAGAGAGAGAAAGAAAGAGAGAGAGGGGGGGTAAGAGGAAATGAGAGGAAGTGGAAGAAAGAGAAAAAGTGAGAGAGAAAGAGAGAGAGAGAGAGAGAGAGAAAGAGAGAGAGAGAGAGAGAGAGAGAGAGAGAGAGAGACACAGAGAGAGAGAGAGAGAGAGAGCGAGAAAGAGAAAGAGAGAAAGAAAGAGAAAGAAAGAGAGAGAGAGAGAGAGAGAGAGAAAGAGAGAGAGAGAGAGAGAGAGAGAGAGAGAGAGAGAGAGAGAGAGAGAGAGAGAGAGAGAGAGAGAGAGAGAGAGAGAGAGAGAGAGAATGAGAAAGAGAGAAAGAGAGTGTGTGTGTGTGTGTGTGCGTGTGTGCGTGTGTGTGTGTGTGTGTGTGTGTGTGTGTGTGTGTGTGTGTGTGTGTGTGTGTGTGTGTGTGTGTGTGTGTGTGTGTGTGTGTGTGTGTGTGTGTGCACGTATGTGTGAAAGAATGAGAAAGGGAGAAGGAAAGTAGCTACTGGTGGTGGTGGTGGTGGTGCTGCTGCTACTGCTACTACTACTATTACTACTACTATTGCTACTACTAGTACTACTCCTACGAGTCTACTATTACTACTAGCCTACTATTACTACTGCTACTGCTACTACTACTTCTACTACTACTGCTTCTACTTCTACTATTACTATCACTGCTACTACTTCTACTATTATCATCACAGCTACTTCTACTATCATGGCTATTACTACTACTACTTCTACTACTACTACTACTACTACTTCTACTATTACTATTACTGCTACTACTTCTACTTCTACTATTACTACTGCTACTACTACTACTGCTGCCGTCGTCACCAACCGCCACCACCAGCCCCCACCACCACTAATAATAACAATAATAATAATAATGATGCTATCAATAATAACATCAGCAATAATAATCATTGACATGCTTATTCAATAGGTCCAAGTGGCTGGGATATGACAACTAAGATTTTTTTTTTTCACAATAATACATTTTACAAAAATGGAACTGAACTCATCTACAAATATTCATATAATATCATATGCCCTATTACAACAGACACGAGTAATACTAAAGGTATCTTCTTCATTTTTCCTTATGATACATCTTCCTACATCATATTCAGCTTCCAAGAATGCAGTCTTTACATTCCAAGCTTTAAAGACTACTGTCAGAATACATGCCAACCTGAGACTGTCCTTATTACGTGAATTCATAACACAACAATTTAGTTGCAAATACAACTGCAAGGAAAATTCTATAAAATTCTATAAGAACTATTGTTTTATTATGACTGCTATCATCAGAAACTAATTTAGCTCTGCTTTACTTTTGCTGTCAAAAACTCACCAAGAGCCATATTTTAAACTTGAACTTTACACTTTTGCATGAGATGACTGAAAAAAACTTGCTAAGTAAAATAACACCTGAAATGGAGAAGTTCAACCTAGCCTTCTACCTATACCTATAGTAAATGCCATAAAATTTAAAGTGGAAATATTGCAATGCATATACATTAGGCATGGTTATAGGGGGGTTAGCCCAGCTGAAAAGCATACCAATTTTCTTGCATATACTAATATTCCTAATGACTTAGGTTTTCAGAATGTGGGCGTCTGGCGTGGCATTGCTGGCGGATGTGGCTAGGAAGGCCACATGAATGGCACCCAAAAAATCAGCTAAGTTATTCCAAAAGCGTACCACTTGATACAACCCCAGATTTGATGATACCTGTCCCCAAGCACATACCATGCATCTACCAGACATTTTGGATGGGGGGCATGGTCAGACAGACAAAATTAGTGGCTTCATGAAAATGGGCTAATGAAACTAATTGCAATATGTTGACTACATGCCTATGCACCAAAAACAACCAATGACAGACATCTTGAGTGGTGGGGTACCCGTGACAGGCACCCTATTAATACCCCGCCCCACAATTGGGCTAGGGTAGCTCACAAGCGTACCAAATAAAAATAATTGCAAAGTGTTAAGTAGATACCTATGTACCAAAAACAACCTATGACAGAGATTTTGTACAGTGGGGTACCCTTGCCAGATATCCTATTACTACCACGCCTCAAAATTGGTCTAGGGTAGCTCACAAGTGTACCAAATGAAACTAATTTCAAGTTAATGTCAAGTAGATACCTATGTACCAACAACAACCAGTGACAGACATTTTGTTCAGTGGGGTACCCGTGCCAAACACCTTATTAGTACCATACCCAAAAAGGTAGCAGCTCACAAGCATTACCAAAACGTTGTGGGAAGGAATATGGTCTGGCTCTGCTACGTAGATGACATCCTCGTTTTGGTACCAACCAGGATGAACCTGCCTGATCTCCACAGACTCAATGCAGTACACCCCTCCATACAGTTTACCTCAGGGGAAGAAAGAAATAAACAGCTCCTTTTCCTGGACACCATGATCCACAGAAGTCCAGATGGCCCGATATTTTCCGTGTATAAAAAATCTACCAATAAAGATGATTTCATTCACTATTTTTCTACCCATAGCAAGAGGACTATAGAAGGCATGGTCATTGGTTTCTTCCTCCGAGCCCTCAGAAAATGCAGCCCTGAGTTCTTGGAGGAGGAAATGCTGTAGCCGACCCCCGCAACCTGCAGCGCAGCATACTTCCCCCAGGTTGGGTCCAGGTCCACAGCCTGTCCTCTCGCCCTCACCATCAGCAGCTTCTCGACGACGCATACCGAGACCTGATTGGTTGACCACAGACACCTCACGGCTCGCCTACTGGACCGCAGGCTCCCCTCGTTCCCGGGTGGCTGGCACAGCTCAGACCCACTTAAGCTCCCGCACCTGGGCCGAGTTGAGCACTCACGATCCTCCAGCAGAGCAAGACACAGCAAGCAGCAACAAGGCCTACCCAGGCCTTAGCCAACGGGTGAGTCGCCCCGGCTCTCCCCGGTGATCTCCACAACACCAGCCATACCTGTGGGCACTCACACCCACACCCAAAAGCTCCTTAAAGAGATGATTGACACCAGCCTATGGCGGATACCAATCCATTGCCATAATGCAACATGTCTGCATCACTTTCCAACACCTCCATTATCCTTACTCCATGCTCACCCACCTCCAACACAAGGTCGAGCAGACTGAGAGGTGAAGACAAGCAGAACAAGATAGAGAATAACCATCCCCTACTTGGAATTGACTGAACACCTGGAGGCCCTAGTGGGCCGCAATTAAAGATAGCTACATCTTCAGGCACGAAGATCCGAGATATCGTAAGAGAAAAGAGGTCAAACTACAACAGACCCCTTAGCCAGGTGTACAGCATACCCTGTGGTGGTTGTGATAAAGTCTACATAGATAAGATAGCACGAGGACTGCACGAATAACGAATCAGCCAACACCACAGCGCTCTCAGAGACCACGACATGAGAAGCACCTTTGTTGTTCACGTCGACATCGATGGTCACCTCCCGAAGTGGTCCCAGGCCTCCATTATAAAGCAAGGCCTGGCCCCATGACAAAGGATGATGGTAGAAGTTTGGGAGCCACAAACTATCCAAGGTCGTCGTTCACCTGATTACTGACGTGACCTGACCACCTACCATTTGTAAAAACATTTCATGTACCTCTTGTCAAGTATGCCTCTGACCACCCCCCACCTTCCACTCTAAGGTTTACATGGAGGAATGTGCATGGAGAAGGGAGGGAGGGAAGGAAGGACGGGGATGGAGAGAGGGAGGGAGAAAAGGGCATGGAGGGAGGGAGGGACAGTGATAAAGAGAGGGAAGGAGGGAAGGGGAGGGAAGGAGGGAGGGAGGGATGGGGATGAAGAGAGGGAAAGAGGGATGGAGATGGAGAGAGGGGATGGAGGAAGGGAAAGAGGGATGGGAATGGAGAGAGAGAGAGGAAGGGAAGGGGATCGAAAGAGGGAATAAAGGAGAAAGAGAGAAGAGATAGGGAGGGACGTGTGTGGGATAGGTTAGTGAGGGAACGACGATAGGAGAGAGATAATGGGGGAGGGAGAAAGGAGATAAGGATGGGAAAGGGGGAGGGAAGAGGATAGAAAGAGGGAGGGAAAGAAGGGAATAAAAAGAGAGAGG
>NC_091550.1:35177968-35185468 GCF_042767895.1 Penaeus vannamei | reverse complement strand
CCAAAGTCTATATCTAGCTTTGATTAAAGAATGCATAAAATACATGAATTTGAGAAACCAGACAGTAATATTTACAAAATAATTGTCTTCACAAGTGCATAATAATACATGTAGTTGAAAGATCACAGGAATGAGTTAAACAGTTATATAAACATTCATGATATAAACATGGCAAAGAACTTAGAAAAAAGATGGGTCGATCTTCCCTCTTCTCCGTCATGTATCTCCTTTATTTTTGGTTTGTGCATCTTATGCCACAGATGAAAAGGTGTCTTAGTTTATGTCAAGGTAATCATTCCATACGCTTTTTTTCACTGTATCCTTAATTGTTATCTGCTGTAAATTTATAATTTTTTCATGGCATGATGATTATGTCTTTCGGACAGTAAGGGTTAATACTGCTGAATAGTACAACTATATCTAATTAGAAGATACTGATTGAAAGCCTAAATGTGATGGGTTTTCAGATGCACACCTATTTCAGATTTTTACCATAGAAAATAGTCATAAAAAATATTACGCTCTGCGAGATTACACACCTAAGAGGAATCTGTTCTTCCTGGTTTTGCTGAATCTACAAAGGCCAATGTAAGGCTTTAACTATATACATCAATAGCTTTATTCTATAACTTTCTAACAATTATACATCATAACTGATGAACTTTTACGTATTCGTCAATTTAATTTTTTTGTTTCCTGATTTCTGCCAGTATTTATGGTTGAAATGAAATTTTAAACTTGTTTCACCAATACGCACACACACAAAACACATAAACAAACCTGCTTCTGATGTAAGTGTTTTCCGAAATGGATGGACACGGCGAATTTTTAAAATATTCTTGTTGTTTGCCGAATTCTGATAAATGAAGAACTACGAAAAAAGTATGACTTGCTTTGTACTTTGGACTCCGGTGCTTTCTCTAACTTTGCAATGAGTTTGTATTTGTTTCCATGTTCTGCAATATCCCTCCTTTCCTGAAATTGTCTCCTTTACCTATTTCTTGCCTATTCTACAACTTGAAAACGACAGCTTTGTTTTCTGATGTGGAAGAAACGAAAACGTTTCACATTTTTGTTGTTCATTTGTTTCGCTCGGATGTAAATAAACCGAGGAGAGGGAAACGAGAGCAAAGTTTTAATGCTGATACTAAAACTATTTCAATGATAGGGATTGCGATTATTCTTGTGGTAATTACAATAATGATAATTATAATAATGACGGCGATGGTAACAATAAGAGCAATAATCATAATGATCAAAATGATAATGATAGTGTAATAATGTTGATAATAACAATATGAATGATAATAATGAGAATGAGGATAATGATTATAATAATGATAATGACAATAATGATAACAATGTTAGTGATGGAAGTAATGACAATGATAATAATAGTATTGGTAATGTTGAAGATAATAATGATAATAATAGCAATAACAATACTAATAATAACAATGATAATGATAATAGTGATAATAATGATGATAATAATAGTAATATTAGGAATGATAATAATAACAATGTTAATAATAACAAAAATGATAATTAGGGTAATAATAATAATATCAATAATAACAATAAACAATAATGATAGTAATGATAATGATAATAAAAATAATAATAACAATAATAGTAATCATAATAATAATGATAATAACAACAATAATGGTAACACTTTATTATGAGGTACGTCATAATGATAATAATAATATTAATGATAACAATAATAATGATAACAGCAATAATGATAACAACAACAATGATGATAAAAATAATGATTATGATAATAATGATAATGATAATAATACTAATGATAACAATATTGAGGATAATTAATCGAGGTACGTTGTAATGATGTTTATAATAATAATGATAACAATAATCAACCCACGGCGAGGATGACATCGTGCTTACAGGAAAAAATGTTGCAGATCGTTGAACAAAGGGAAATAATTTCATATTTTCCCGGTTTTCAGACTCAGACTGTGTGGTTCACACTTCCAGTGCAAACAGCGCCTGTCTAGGCATCCTTGCCACGGCCGATGCACAGGCCCTCGTTGGTTTCATGGAACTAAACCACAAGCAACAGAGTAGAGTGACTAGGGTTTGTTTTCATCAAGAAAGCATGGCGGAGGCGTCAGCGTTGGCATTCTAACGATTTCCTCGCTAGATTTCGAGCTTTTAAGTTTGATTTAGTGGGCGATTTTTGAAAGTCTACTCTATATTTAGCGATTTTTAGTCTTTTTTTATATCGGAAAATGAGATTTTACAGATATCCAAAGTCCAGTCTAGCGATTTTGTGGATCAATGGCACACTGGCCATCGTGTAATGTACATAGCGTTCACTTTATGTCTGTCGTGCGATATACTGTTGTGTGATGCAGTTTAAGTATAACAAGGAAAGGGTTCTCCGTGTATATGTTATTGATACCAAGATAAACTCTCTTTATGTTATTTGTTTTTATTGTTTCATGATCAAGTTATTGACAAGAACTAAAATAACTGTTCAGTTTGTTCAGATTCTAGTGTTATAAATTTGGGATACAGAAAAAGGATAAAATAATTTTTTGATGCACTGATTTTTATTTGCGTTATAGATGTGTATAAGCAATTCTTAAATTCTCAAAAGGGTTAAAGTAAAATCAGAATGAAGAAACATGGGAAGCAAATCATGGGATTCACTCTGTATGCTAATCTATATAATAGAGGTTTCCGTATCGGACCTAATCATGTACCTGTTCAGGAACTAGGTATTAAAGCTATGGTGGTACCTGGAAGGGGACCAGGGCTGGAACCTGATACGGCACCTGTACAGGTAGCTGATAAGGCATCCGTATTGGTACCTGGTAAGGAATCTGCCCAGGAATCGGATAAGGTACCTGGGGCGGAAGCTGATAAAACACCTGACTTGGGAGCTGATAGCGCATCTGTGCTGGGACCTGATAAGGGGCTCGGGCAGGAACCTGATAAGGGGCTAGGATTTGTTCATCCTCGTAATTCTTTGACTGCTCATTTGGTTGATGTGATTGTTCAACTATATCCTGATGGCTCAGTTCCAGATTGTCCTGTGGTTGTTCAGCTGGTCCCTGGGAATCCAGTGATTGTTCAGCTGGTCCCTGGGAATCCTGTGATTGTTCAGCTGGTCCCTGGGAATCCAGTGATTGTTCAGCTGGTCCCTGGGAACCCTGTGATTGTTCAGGAGGTTCCTGGGAATCTTGTGATTGTTCAGGAGGTTCCTGATAATCATGTGATTGCTCAGGAGGTTCCTGGTAATCCTGTAATTTCTCAGCTAGTCCCTGGTTATATGATGCTTGTTCAGCATGTTCCTGGTAACCCTGTGACTGTTCAGGAGGTTCCTGGTAATCCAGTGATTGTTCAGCTAGTCCCTGGTTATCTGGTGCTTGTTCGGCAGGTTCCTGGTAATCCTGTGATTGTTCAGATAGTCCTTGGGGATCCTGTGATTGTTCAGCTGGTTCCTGATAATCCTGTGATTGTTCAGGAGGTTCCTGATAATCCTGTAGTTTCTCAGCTAGTCCCTGGTAATCCCGTGATTGTTCAATAGGTTCCTGGTTAGCCAGTGATTGTTCAGCTAGTCCCTGGTTATCTGGTGCTTGTTCGGCAGGTTCCTGGTAATCCTGTGATTGCTCAGCTGGTTCCTGGTAATCCTGTGGTTGTTCAGCTGGTTCCTGGTAATCCTGTGGTTGTTCAGCTGGTTCCTGGTAATCCTGCGATTGCTCAGCTGGTTCCTGGTAATCCTGTGGTTGTTCAGCTGGTTCCTGGTAATCCTGTGGTTGTTCAGCTGGTTCCTGGTAATCCTGTGATTGCTCAGCTGGTTCTCGGTAATCCTGTGATTGCTCAGCAGGTTCCTGGTAATCCTGTGATTGTTCAGGAGGTTCCTGGTAATCCTGTGATTGCTTTGCTGGTTCCTGGTAATCCTGTGATTGCTCAGCTGGTTCCTGGTAATCCTGTGATTGCTCAGCTGGTTCCTGGTAATCCTGTACTTGGTAACCACCTATTAGTTCCCCAACCTCCTCGTAACCGCTGTCGATGTCGCCTTGCACTTCGGGGTCTTCCATCGGCAACTTTTTCTCCAAAGACGTTTCTTCTGAGTTGTCTTCCTCGGAGCTCTCTTCTGAGCTCTCTTGAGATACCTCCTTAGACGTCTGCTTGGAATCCCCACTGTAGAATAAGCTCCCAAATTTCTGGAAAAGCTTGCCGAGAAATCTGGTGTTTCTGGGGGAGGGGGGGGGAGGAGGAAAGTCGCAATCAATTTTTCTAAAACTCTTTTCTCAAACTGTCTTTCATTCTCATTATTTTTTCTCTCTTTCTCATCACCCACCTCTCCTTTCCTCCATTTATCTCTCTATCTCTGTTTCTCTCTCACACACACAACATTCTTTCCCCTCTTTCTCTCTTCTTTATTCATACTTCTCACTTTTCTTCTCTGCCCCATTCGCATTACCCCATTCCTTCCACTTTAGCTCGCAATATAGCCACCTGATTGAATACCTACCTAGCGAATCCTGGTTGCGGCCATTGATCTTCCCCGGCCTTCAGTGCCGTCCATCCCCGTCGTTCCGTGTCTTCATAGGTCTTCGCGGCTTTCAAATAAGTGTCCCCGTTTTGCTCGTCGCTCTCGTCTTCACCAGAATTTTCCTCTCCCGAGAACTGTCCCATTGGACGACCAGCCTGTTCCTCGTCAATGGCACGCTTGCTAACTTCATGAAGCCCTTCGTCGTCATACTGATCATACTGGTCATTGTCATACTGAGAGTTGTCGTAGTGGGCGCTGTCATACTGAGAGTTGTCATACTGAGAGCCACCGTAATCGAGATCCTCTTTATTGTCCTTGTTTCTCCTTTTCGGCGTCCCCGTGATTTTGGATGACTTTCTTCCTTGGTCACGGGACTGATTTTTGGGCCGGAACAAAGAAGTGATGGCGGACCAGAAGCCCCTCTTATCCAGGCTGACCTCGGGAATTCGTAGAGATCTCCTAAATCAGAATGCATTAGATATTATTTCATCATAGGAATCCAACAAAGACGTATTTGGCAGGCTTTAGGTGAAATACTACAGATGAATTATTTTTTAGCATTAAAAAAAGGGTTGAAACTCACTTCAACCTTCCGGCCTGTGTATTTCCCAGGTCCTCCGTCTCGGCCACGCGTTCGGTGTTGCTGTCCCTCTCCCCGCCCGTCCGAGACTGCCGCTTTCCTCGCCTCCTGTGGACAGTTCATGTTATAGAAGAGTGAAGCCTCGTGGATATCGTCCTCATTTGTAAGCAGTGCAAGCCTTTGCAAACGTGTTATTTTCAGGAGAACGAAGACCACCAACTAATGAGCCATGCTCTCCCATCCCTAACCGTCATTTTTTTTTTTTTTATATATCTCCCAAGTCTTTTAATACCTTAAGATCTCAGTACAATCGATTTCGCCTCCTCAGCAAAGAAAACAGATAATGAGAAAGAAAAAAAGAAAGAATACAATGGCCAACACTGCTAACCGAAACAGCAAGTGCGACCAAAGGGAAGGCTTGCCGCTCTCTTCCTCGCTGTTGTCGTATCTGGGCTTCCTTGGGCTGCTTCGCTGACGTCCAAACCTGAAGCGCCGTCGGCTGCGGTCGTACAGCCTCCTTGAGGTCTCCGGGTTCACGGCTCGTCCACTAAGATGGCGCCAAGCAGAACAAAATGGTGCAAAGTTAGTTCTAAGCTGGGATAAGGCTTAGGAGCAAAGTTTTTTTGTTCTTTCTTTCCACAACTATCTCTTTTTTTCTCCATTTTTTTTTTTTTACCTTTTCAATGTTTATTTTCTTTGTATTTTTCTCCCTTGATTTTATTATCTTTTTTCTGTTTCCTTTTCTTTTTCTACGTATTTTTTGCGTTTATATATATTACCTGCATACGTTAATACCTTATATCATTCTATTAGATTAATTAGTGTGTAACTGGACAAAAAACAAAAAAATCAACAGGAGAATTTATACACGAAACACTACTAGAAAAAATAAACGACGTTTTGATCTCTTGAAGAACACCAAACTTGTAAACCGAAATGGATTAAAGTTCTATTTCTGGTTTTACAGAATCATGAGAAGCTCTCCACAGGTTCGAACCTTCGTTTTTATTCTATTTCTATAGTGACAGTGTTTCATTCTACCTGTATGTACCCTTTACTGTAATTTTAAAATAAAAACAAATTCGCACCTTCTTCGTCGCGATGGCCTCTTTGGCGAAATGTTCTTCCTGGGTGAAAATCTACTCCTGGATGCAAATTTCTTCCTTTGCGAAAATGTCTTTCTCTGTGGTAAGTTCTTCCTTTGCGAAAATACTTTCTTAAGCGAGGCCTTGCTTCTTGCCGGTGACCGGTTGTCAACTTGTTCATCGATGCCTTCATGGTCATCTTCATCTTGTTCATCGCCGTCTTGGGCACCATCATCATCATCATCATCTTCTACATAGTCCCCCCCTTCATCACTCTCGTCATCCTCCTCATCACTGTAATCTTCGTCATCATCATCATATTCATAATCGTAGGTGCGAAGACTATGGACTTTTTCTTCCAGACCGAATTCATCCCCCTCGCCAAGGCGTGGCTGAAGCTCTGTCTTTGGTTCGAGATCCTCAGGCTTCCAGCTTTCGCAGCGAACGACCTGCCGACGAAACGCTGAAAGGTTAGGGCAATGGCGGCGCGGGAAGGCCGGACGCCAGGTTCCAAAGCCTCCGAAGCAGGATTGCGATGCTGTCATTTTTTTCTTTTTCTTTTACATATATGTATATATATGATTGTGTGTGCATAAACACACACACACACACACATACATACACACACTCACGCCCACACATACACACACACACACACACACGCATATATTAATCTATCTATATATGTATGTATATGTGTGTGTATACATACATGTCAAATATATATGTAGAGTGAACCCTCGCTATAACGCGGTTCACCTTTCACGTTCTCGCTGCTTCACGGATTTGCATTGTGCATTGTGTTCTGCATTCTGATTGGCTAAACAGTCTCTCCGCTTCTTCTCTACCTGTGTGTCAATAACGTTACCGTTTAATATGTACATTTTCATCATTATAACTATTTTTATAATAATAGCAATAATGATAATTTTAGAAATAATAATGACAATAGTAATAGCTTGCCAAATTTGTTTGCAAATTTTCTCTAAAACCCATGAAGCTTTCAGTTCGTATTGATGATTAAAATTATTACTTTACAGTACAGTAATTTGTAAAAAACGTTTATACAGTACTTTTATTTGTTAAACAAATGCTTGGGCCTGTAAAAAGGTTTTGTTCTTTGGTTTCAATGTATTTCATTGTATAATAATTGTGAAAAAATAAAGGTTACTACTTCACGGATTCGCCTATCGCGGTTTCTTTTTGGAACGTAACCCCCGCGAAAAACGAGAGTTCACTGTATATGTATATTTATATATATATATATATATATATATATATATATATATATATATATA
>NC_091550.1:35152968-35157968 GCF_042767895.1 Penaeus vannamei | reverse complement strand
TGTGTGTCTGTACATCCGTAACTGTGTGTGTGTCTGTACATCCGTAATTGTGTGTGTGTGTGCATTAGTATGTGTGTGTGTGTTTGTACATCCGTAATTGTGTGTGCGTGTGCATTAGTATGTGTGTGTGTCTGTACATCCGTAACTGTGTGTGTGTCTGTACATCCGTAATTGTGTGTATGTGTGTGTATGTGTGCATCCGTATGTTCCTGCGAGTGTAGGTGTGTGTGTGTGCATCCGTATACGTATGTGTGTGTTTAAACCGCGTTTAAACTACGGTAGAAAAGCCACAATGGACAAACGGCTACTTGCTCCTCCCCCCTCCCCTTCCTTCCTCCCTCTTTCTCCCCTCCTCTCCAACTCCCCTCCTTCCCTACTCTCTCCCTCTTCCTCTCCCTTCCCCTCTGCCTCACTGCCCTCAGAACTCCGTGCTCTCAGAAATTACGCGCAGACAAAATCCATAATCAACAGAGCATGTTCCTGTAAATTACATCTCGAAATTTGTGTCATATGTTTGTGTTTGTTTCCGTTTGTGTATGTCTTCTTTTGCTGTCGTGTTGGTTCTTTGTCTCGAGATTCTTACTATTACCATCTTTATCTGGTGATGTTTTATCTTATTTTTCACTGTCTTTTTGCGATTTGCTGTTATTCTTGATAATAGTGAAGCAGACCTAGATATCATTTTACTGTCGCCTGCTAATTGGCATAAAGCAACATTTTTATAGCTTTCATTTTTGCGTTCTTTTCCCAGGTTACATCTTTCAACTTCTATTTTTGGTTTATAATGTCGTTATTATCTTCATCGTGGTAATCATCCTTGTTCAATTAATTGCCTTATATTATTAATGATATCATGCGTTAATACTTTTCGTTGCGTATGGTGTAAGGTACAGAGAGAAATATAAAAGAGATAGATTGATAGACAAATGCATTGAGAGAGAGAGAGAGAGAGAGAGAGACAGACAGACAGACAGACAGACAGACAGACAGACAGAAATAGAGAGGGAGATTATTATTGTTTTTATTATTATTATTATTATTATTATTATTATTATTATTATCATTGTTTTTATCATTATAATCGTCATCATAACCATAATCATTATCATAATCATTATCAGTATAATTATGATTATCGTTATTATTGTTTTTTATTATAATTACTACTGATCCACAGATGCCTCGACTACGGTGGCCTAGTGAGTTTAGGCGCCAAGTTCGAATCCACAAAATGGAGCATAAATCAATTACTTGATTATCATCATGAATATCATTTTTATTATCATATCAATCATCATCATCACCATTGCTATCATCACTGTTACTATTATTACATTCATTATTGTTATTATTATCACTATTATTATCATTATCATCATCATCATCATTCATCATCATCATTCATCATTCATCATCATCATTATTATCATTATTAGAAAGATTCCTTATGTATAAGATTATCTTGTTGACATCACGGAATTCTGAATCCGAAATGAGTTAAATAAGGAATGAGACCGCAAATAATAACAGTAATAATGATGATAATACCAACGATAAAGGTAATAATAATAGTGATGATACGCTAACAATGACAGTAGCAATGATGATGATGATAAAAACATTTTCTCTCTACCGTGATAATGAGAGGAAAGTTTCTTGAACAAGATCTGTCCCTAAAAAAAGATGATTATGAATATTTTCATGATCATTATTATCACAATTATTATTATCATTGCAGCTGTTGTTGTTGTTATTGTTACCATCACTATCATATTTTTCATTATTATCATCCTTTTTTTTATCATCATTATTACCATCGTCAATGCCTTTGGAGGTGGAGAAGCGTGCACAGGAGGCGCTCGGGAGTCCACACGCCATGGCCGAGGAGGGAAGCCAGATGACGGAGGAACTGTAACCGACTCCCTCACGGATTTATGTTCAAAGGCCGAGGTTCTGTTATTTGTTATCACCTCCATTGTTTTTTTTTTTTTTTTCTTCATAAATGTACTTCGTTTAAGGACCAAAAGTATTTTAGTGAAACCCTCCGATTATTTCAAGCGCAAAGGTAGCCGGCAGAACATAGCTAAAATTCCCAATGATACAACCATAGAGTTCGAAGGCTGCTCTATCAAGCCGAACACTTCGGGGAATAATCTGGGAGTACACAGACAAAGCAGTGTTTATGATATTTAATACCTGTTACGACTACGCCAGGGGAGTCAAGTTCGTAGACATCCATAGAGATTCGTCAGACACATCTTGATCATACACACACGCGCACTCTGAGTGACACATGCGCACATACGCACATACACACATTCACACATACGCACATTTACACACACATGTTCACACACAATCACACTGACACACACACACACAAACACAATGACACACACACACACACAAGCGCGCGAGCTCGCACATGTATGTGAAACTACACATTTATTTTAGTTTTTTTGATCTATATTTGTTTTCATTTTCTTACTCATAAAAGATATTTCTCTCTCTCCCTCTTACTTTATTTCTACCCCTTTCTCAAATTACCCTTCCTTCGTTATCCTATTTCTTTTTCTGTCTCTGTATCTTTCTTTTCCTTTTTTCCCTGTTTCTTTTCTCTCTCACTTTTTATCCTGTTTCTCCCCCTTCCTCTCTTTATTCCCATTTTTATCTACAATTTCCCCTCTTCATTATTCGTTGTTTTTCTCTTTCTTACCCTTTTTTATCAATCTTCTTTTCTTCTTTATCCTTCTGTCTCCTCCCCCTTTACGCCATTTATCTCTTTTTCTTCTCCCCTCTTTCTTCTTTCTACCTTATACACTCACCATTCTTTCATGTCCCTTTTCCTTGTCTTTTTTTTTCGTTCTCTCTCTATCTCTTATTCCCTTCCTTTATTTTCTTTCTCCTTTCTCTCCCTCTTAATCTTAATCGAGGGCAATCAGCAATTCAAAAAGCCAATTCGCATCAAATTTGAATTGGTCGTCGTGGTCGAGTGGCTTCAGTACTGGCCTTGCAATTTTGGGATTCTTGGAATTTCCAGGTCGCAGGTTCGAGTCCCCACGGCGGCCGGTGTGTAACATGGCCGCGTTCCAACTGCTGGCCCAAACCCGATTTCATGGCGAGAAAAAGGACTATCTCCATGAGGATGTTAAACGCGGGTGCCTTGGGGGGTTCCAGGCTGGTGTGGAAGTGGGGGGCTACTTCGGGATGAGCGTTCGGTCCGCGATTCACCTCCGCGTCTCGGAGGCGGATGGCGGCCCACGGGATTCCTGCAGATACTCCCTGCCGGTCACTGGCTTCGGAAAACGCCTGGTTACACATCTCTAAACCACTCGAACAGAAACACTCACACGCACACTTACACTAACACTCACATATACACTCACACACACTTACATGTACACACACAAAAACACTCATATATACACTCAAATATATATATATATATATATATATATATATATATATATATATATATATATATATATATATATATATATACATTTACATTTATACTCATGTGTATATTTTCATATATTTTTATTGTGATAAGTCGACGATTTTATATAACGCGAATCAGCATATCTAAAAAATTGGTAATAAAGAATAAAACAAAAACAACAATAATAATGGTAATAATAATAATCAAACGATTGAGTTGAGAGAGAGTTACATATACATTCAGCATATATATATATATATATATATATATATATATATATATATATATATATATATATATATATATATATATATATATATATATATATATATCTGTGTGTGTGTGTCTGTGTATAGTAAATGTGAGTGAATGAATGAATAGATGACAGCTAGAAAGTGTGAGTGAATGAGAAAAATGGATGAGTGAGTGAATTCCAAGTTACTTATACATTCAATATATAACGTAAACACGCACACATTTGTCTATCTATAAACCTAAATAGACAGACAGATGGAATTAGAGAGGGTGAGATAGAGAGGAATATCCCTGCTGTCAAACCGAAAATGGCAACAACCGTTATATATTTCAAACCAAAAAGAGGGTAATACTCGCTACATTAAAGTTGTAAATTTCACACAAAAAATAGAAGTATTAACCTGTGTTCTACCATTACGACAAAGGACAAGATTGCAACCACCACGATCAACGATTTCAGGGCGATTGTTTATTTTATTATTTTTTTTTATTTATTTATTATTTTTTAGGTTAAAAAAATCCTCTGTATATGGACTTACGAGTGAGGGAAATAGAGAGAGAGAGAGAGAGAGAGAGAGAGGGAGAGAGAGAGAGAGAGAGAGAGAGAGAGAGAGAGAGAGAAAGAACTGGACACACACACACACACACACACACACACACACACACACACACACACACACACACACACATATACATATACGCGTATCATATGCTATATAAGCCACACTCTCTTACCTCAATGCTGCCGCTTTACATATATTTTTACGAAAGATGGAAAGAATGCACTGATACGATTTGATATGATGAATAAATAACCTCTCCGACCGGGACTCGAACCCTCGGACGTGTATATATATTTGTACATATACAGTCGGAATGTATATAATGTATATCTGTCTCCCTATCTATCTATGCCACTTTTATTCATCAAATTATATTTGACAGTTTTATTTTACTACTTTATTTGGCAAAAAATTCTTCTCACGCTTATCATTAGTAATAATGATAATAATGATGATCATGATGATAATAATAATAGTAATAGAAATAATAATGATAACAATAAAAATAGGAAAATGCTGATAAGGATAATGGCAATGATAATATTAATAACATATAATAATGATAATAACAACGATAAAGATTAAAATAATAGCATTTATAGTAATAATAATGAAAATGATAATAATAATGATAATGTTTAATACTAATGATAATGATAAAGATATAATGACAGTGATAATAATGGTAATGATAATATTAATGAAAATGATGATATATGGTCGTAATAATAAAAAGGGTA
>NC_091550.1:35127482-35139968 GCF_042767895.1 Penaeus vannamei | reverse complement strand
GGAACCAGAAAATGATGGCTGCGTCTACGAGGAGATGACGGCGATGGTCACAGGACTGGTCTCTTTGTTTCTTTAATTTGAATGATATCTGCCCTCTATGCAGATTGCTGTTACCTTATCTGAGCCATTATTATTTATGTCTTCTGTTTCCCTCGACAGCGGCATACAAACATGCTGATGGAAAGAAGATTGACAATCGCAGAGTGTTAGTAGATGTAGAGCGAGCTCGCACTGTGAAGGGATGGCTGCCACGTCGGTTAGGTAAGTCTAGACTTGACTGTATTAATTTTCTGGACTGCCACTTCCTTGAAAAAAAGGATTGGTAATATTTGATGAATTCTTTGCAACCATTCTGATAACAAATGACAAATGGGGAAATTAAAAATCTGAATATGATTTTAAATCTATAAAAAAGGAATATAGATATCATACACTAATTTTCCCTTTTTTCTGTTACTGCCATTGGGTGTAAACAGGTGAGTTACTTCTGTCTGAAGGTGTCATTGTTGTCATAGCCTTATTTTTTTTTAATGGAAGAAAATATGATGATTTATTTGCAACCATTCTGATATACAAATGGGGAAACCAAATTTCTGAATATGAATTTTGTAGTCATAAGACAAAAAAAAAAAGGAAAGTAACAAACACTAATAATCCTTTTTTCTGTTACTACAAATGGATGTAAACAGGTGAGTTCCTTGTGTCTGAAAAATTACTGGTATGATTTTGTTTGAATATGATTTAACACTATGCTTTTTATGTAATTGTGATTTGACACCTTTGTAGTGCTTTTGTTGATTAACCTTTGAATTGTCCCAGTTTGGTACAATGTGTTTTAACCCACTGCTAATAGGGCTGTTATTTATGAATATGCTATGCCCACTGAGTTTAGTTTATTAATTGTGTTTACTTGTAGATGGCTTCGCAAGTACTTTGTCACCGGAGAGTCAATTACTAGTCTTACCAGTTTTACTTGTGTACTCTTTTCCTTTTATATTTTGGTAACACTATTTAAAAAATTTATATTAACCCATTTACGACGGGTGTCCCACACATGAGACATCCAGAAAAAAATTGCTATGCGTCCTGCCAGTGTGATACTGTATCGGGAATTGTTCTCCGACTCCGACTTGAGGGCAGAGTCCGGGTCAGCCCCGCGCGCCAATTTTGTAGCCGCTTGGAAACTTTTGTTTTCGGCTTCAAAATATACCGGCATTAGTGGGTTGATATTAGTATTTAAAATTTTTATATTAATATTAATATTGTCAGTAATAAAACTAATAACAGCATTTATATTAACCCTTTGGATCCAGGGTTGTATTCATGAAAGGTCATAGACAGAAATTTGTCTTCAACTGAAGTCTTTGACTTTGAGATTTTGTCTGAATCCTTGTGAAAATTTCCTTAACACCTGACTTTTGTCTATGTTGACAACATTAATGCTATTTTACAGTTATTGAAGACACTGCACATCACTATTGATATGGAAATCATTCATGCCACTTTTTTACTGATTGTCACACGATTATTGAGCTGTTTTCTCCACGATTGCTGCAGTTTCCTCATAGATAAATACAGATGGCAGTATGTGTTTTCTCAGCTGATGTAAGATAACAAATGTAGAGGGTACCATGGAAGCATAGAAAAGATACTGAATAGGTAATATTTTACTCATTATATACTTTTTCTTTTCTTTTCTTTTCTTTCTGAAAACTCAAGGAAAGGGGAAATTATGTGGTCATTTAAGCCTACTAATTGACTTCTTAGTTGCTGTGCACACACACAGAGCCATATAACACATTTCATAAAGTCCTCCAGTGAACATTGTGTGTTCCTGGCCTTAACAGATGAAATTGCTATAGTTGATGAAATTTTTTGAGTCTCAGCAATGTTATTTTTATCACATTGCTATGTCAGTTATTATTATAGGGTCTTTATATGTGTTATAACTTGAATATTTGTACTTTTTAGTATTAACTGAAATGTGGCATCAGTGTGAGTCAAAGATGAAATTGCTAAGGACAGTCTGAAATGGGTCATAGATAAATTCTTTGACAATTACGAAGTCAGAGACTTTTTCATGGACAGTCCTTAAATTTGTCAAAGACCTTTCATTAATACCACCTTGCTCTCCTCATGTGATCTGAAATCTGGGTATTAAGTTTGCTGACTTGGTGGTTTTCTCAAGTGTGTTGGTTGTGGGCCCAGCCCACATGAGCACTTTTGTTTGCAGTGTCAAAACTGCTTGCCTCGCATATGCATTATCATCTCTTTTTCTGTATAAGCATTTTTTGCTTTTGGGCCATTTTCGGTGTTTGTATTTGTCATTTGATATGCTGTATCAAGGTGTTTGATAGACTGTTTACTCCACATCATCTCTCTAAGTAGTCTGTATATCTTTTGCAATAACACTAGCAATAAGTAACACTGTTATTTGTACCATTTTTAAAAAATTTTATTATTCAATTTTATGTAACACACCTTGCCCTGCTGATTACAGTGGGCAGGAATAAGAACCTGAGCATGGAAATAGTGTTCATCTTGGAGCCAGCACTCTGTCAACCATGGCTTATGGATGGTACATTTTGCCCTCGTTTACTGGTGGAAATAATGCAAGAGCCTCTTCTTAAACTCTAATCATCCTTCCAAGAGCTGCCTTCAGTTAAACTTTTCACAAGTAACACATTTCTGTTACCCTGGCCCCTAACCAGATTTTTCCATGATGGCATATTTCTGTCACCTGGCTCTCAGCCAAATTTGATCATGAAGTGACAGTCATGTTACCTGGATCCAAGGGGTTAATAACATAAGATTTTTTTGTGAGGTCATTTAGGCCTACTAATCAACTCCTCTGTTGCTGTGCACACACACACAGCCATATAAATGTAAACACATTTCATAAAATACTACAGTGAACATTGCGTGTTCTGGCAGCAACAGATGAAATTGCTATAGTTGATGAATTTATTTGAAAACATTAAGGGGTCTGTCACACCCGATATCTCAAAACTACACCTTTATCAACATTTTTTTAATGTCTCCATAACTCCTTGGGTGATTCTAATATAGATTGGATCATTTGAAAGCTGAATAAATTTGCAATTTTTTACCCCAAGTGATTTTCATTTTAGTTTTTGTTTTTTATTCATAAGACAGAACATTTAGAAAAAAATCCCACTAAACTAAGAGGAAATTGCAAAATCAGACAGGGCAAGATTTATGTATTGCTATAAGAGTATGTGGTATTTTTTTCAACAATTTCAGTCAATGGATAAGTGCAACAAGAAAGTTTGTGTGTGTGTGTTTTTTAATAACTTTACTGTTTATTACCAAATGATGTGAAACTTGGTGGTGTAAATCTCAGTATATTTGTATATAACATATTAAAAAATCACGAAAATCTGATCATATATGATGAACTTCGTTCAAGAGCGTGACGGCCCCCTTAAATTTTTTTTTTGGATATATTAACTCTGAAGGATGATAATATATTTAAAGGTGAGAAAAATGTTACAGCAGTAACCTGAATAGAGTTGATATTTGTTATTCAGCTTCTGCTTTGATTCAGTATCTAACACACAGTGTGATGTTTTTAATGAAATGTATGTAACCCAGTAACTTAGAATTTGCACTTTTGACTGTGAGAGTTTACAAAAAAATTTGCCTAACCAATTCACAACAGAATGGCCCCATGCCCCATGGACCAGGCTTGACCACAAGTAGCATGAATACTTGACACCTAATGGGGCACAGTTTGCCATGATGTGATAAGACATCATCTGTTGTGAATGGGTTAAATGTACATAACAATTGGAAGAATTAATTTTGTTTACTCTTGGGTTATTTGTAGATTTTCCTGCATAGGAAAGGATTTTCAGTGCTTGTTTGTTTTCTCTGGAAATACTGTGTACTTGTTTTCACCATAATGTTTTATTTATTTATTATTATTTTTTTTTTTCATGACATTGTTTATCTTTAACTCAGTATGTATATTGATTTTCTTTTATGCCTTCTTTGAGTGTTTTTCCTTGCTGATAAGATGAGTGAATCAGACCACTTATTTAGTGATAACTGAAGATAATTTTATGAACAGGTGGAGGTCTTGGTGGAACGAGACGTGGAGGTCCAGACGTCAACATAAAGCATTCAGGCCGGGAAGATGATAGAAGGCGTGGTGGTGGACGGGATGAAGAACGCATGGAGTGAGTATCTTTTGACTTTGTTGTAGAATTTGTTCCCTTATTGATATTTGGCTCATTGAATATTAGGTATATTTATATTTGATTTTATTGGGAATTTGTTCATGTTTCTGTCTCTTTATCTTTCCAGAAGTGCAGATAGAGACCGTGAGAGAGATAGAGACCGTGAACGTGGTTCAGAAAGAAGGCGTTCCAGAAGTAGAGACAGAGATCGTGACCGTGAAAGGCGCAGGAGGTCACGAAGGTATGTAGCAGATTATTAACACAGTGTCGATGGGTAAAAATGTTTGGCAAGTGGAAGGGATTATTGGCGCGCATCGGCAGTTTCCCGTATGCACCTGGCTCGATTAGTAATTTGCGAGTGGCATTTTGCACCTAAAAGCTTTTATTTTGCTATAATTTATGGAAATATTATAATTTTGAAGGTTTACCGTCATTATAGGTGCCATTGCCTAAAATCTTTACCATATAAATGAAGCCGCTACTATCTCAGAAAAACAAACTCTGTCCAACGAGCCAGTGGCACAGGAATGGGCATGATACGATGCTATCCGTTTTTCGGTCCACAACAGCCATGGCATGTACGCACTTGCCACCCGTTGGGTAGGGGTGAATAATTTTAAAAGACCATTGTGTGGATAACTATACATGATCAGAAACTTGAAAACAAAATATATACTTGCATAGAGACCAGTAAACCACAAACTGCATGATATACTGTACACTCTTTAATAAACCTGTAAATTTCTACAGCCGTGATCGTAAGAGGAGACGCTCCCGATCCCGAGAGAGAGGAATGCCAGAGGAAGGAGAAGAGAGGGAGAAGCGCCGCCACAGGTCTCGGTCCAGGGATCGCAAACGTCGCTCAAGGTCACGTGACAGGAAGCATCGTAGGGACAGGTGAGTGAAGGAGAAAAAATCAGTGTTTACATTTGATAGTGCTCCAATTTCAGAATTATATATGTGCAGATTAGTAAATGATTCACAAAAAGTTGTTTCTAGATTCCCAGTTGTTCTGTTTGTATTCAGTCGCTTAGACATTTTTGTGACTGCATATATAATGTAGTGAACCTTTAAATTCTTTTGTAATTTATAGTGAAATGTGTCTTTCTTTTTCTAGGGACCGTGAGAGGAGGGAGCGGGTGCCTGGTGAAGAAGTTGAGGAAGGTGTTGTCAAAATCAAGCAAGAACCAGAGGATGGTAATGACATAACTTTCTTTGTTTTACACTTTGAAAAAAACTGGAAAAAAACAGTAAATAATATTTTAGAATTAACATTAAAAAGTTTCTTTGGTTTGTCACAAACATTGCTGAAAGGTATTTGCTCTTCTAATTTATCAAGCTATTTGATTTTATTATTCTTTCCAAATTGTCACTGTGATACTGGTATGAACTACTTTTACAAGTAGCTCATACCACCTTAGGTAGAAAGTGTCTACTGTTGTCTTGGGTTAATCATATGAAATTCTCTCCTCCTAACAGATTATCCAGATTATGGCAGTAACTATTACAATAATTACCCCATGAAAGATGAAGAAGAGAGGGCCAAGAATGGAACCAAGTATGAGGAGGAGGAAGAGGCCAACAATGAAATTGACTATTAGGCTGGAAATGTTTGTGATGTGGATTTAGGTTTGATTGCAGAGATGGAGTGATAAACACTTTGAACTAAGAAAGTTACTTGTATACACTGATGAAATTGGCTAGGCATGAATATTCACTTTGGAGAGGTTGTAACCTCCTTGTTTGATTACCAAAAAAAAGAAAAAAGAAAAAAAAGAATTGTTTACAAGTATACTGTGTTATGAATATTCATAGGGTGCTGATTTCCCCCCCTACATGTACAGGGTAGATAAATATTTATGGAGAGATTGTAATGTATATTTACATTACAAAAAGGTTTAGATAGCAAAAAGATGATTTTTACTGGATCTCTTCCCCCCTCCCTCTCCGATCCAATTGCATTTGACAATAGCACATTGTAGACATTTTTTATATTCTCATTGGAAAATGATGATTAGATAACTGTGTCAATAGCTATGTTGTATTTGTGTAACTAAAGTGTACAAACTTTTGACAAATGAGTAAAAATGTATCTAGTGCACAATATGTGCTTTTAAAGGATTATCTGTAGTACACAAGACTGACATGGTTCCATCAGTGTTTTTTAAGAACAATGCAAAATATATGGCTTGTGTAGGATTGATGGATTGTGTCTCCAGCGTTTAATTTCTGATTACATCACTTCAAATGTGATGGATAGCTTAGGCACAGATGAGCTGAGGTACAAATCCAATACTGCTTTTATGAAGCTCATCAGTCCATATTAACTGCTAAAAGAAATTTCATACTGGAATCCCGCATTAGTCAGAATTTAGGCCTTCCATAGAATAAAGATGCTAAAGTCTTCTGGATTAATGTAGGAAATGGTGAAAGCAGACTTAGTTATTAAGCATTTTATTTTGTTATTACTTCTATCCTTCTTCATTTTACTTCTTAGACTGGAAAATTGTATAGGGAATTTAAACAAGTTTATGATTTTATTCATTATAGATACTGATCATTTCCATCAAGAAACTGAAAAAATACAATTTTTATTATTGAATAAACAACAAAAAGAAAAGCCAAGATGTTTGATAACCTATCTAAATAACAATATCTCTTGTGTATTTCTTTTCTACAGTACCAAGGAAACTAAAGGCACATATTGAAGTGAATGTTATCATCAATGTTGCCAGGTCATTTATGAATGATGTCTGGTAGATAGTACCTGTGTTGCTGTACATTTGTATAACTGGTGAAAGATATTGGTTGTCCTTCATAATAAAACAAGCTTTCCAACAGATAGGAAAACATGACTAGGGTACAGTGACATTATGTAATTAAGTACTTAGGGCACTTAATTTGAAGATTATGCTTAATTTTAAGTTCTCATTTGTCAAATAAAGTGTCATCATAGATGAGTAGTTTCTTTATCAGCATATTTTTAGTAACCAAAAAGGTACAACTTGGAAGTGGTAAGACACATGTTTGGATGCATACATGTTTAGATTATTAGAAGGCACTCAACTTCTTGCTAACTGGGTGAGGGGGCTGTCTGATGAAGAGCCCGTATGTTTCCAGTTATTCATATAAAAGAACTATCTTTTAAAAATTAATGTATTATTTTATAGACCATACAGTTGCACTTCTTTTAAGCACTAGTTTTAAAAATTATCACTCGGGCTAGAAACTTTAAAAAATTTCATTATTTTTTGTATGCTGTAGAAGGGCAAATAATTAGTATACATGTGCTCAAAAGTACATGAAAATAATATAATAGGTTTCCAAGTAAGACCTAATATACCACCAAAGGCAAAAGATTGCATATAGGATTTTTTAATTCCTTAAAAAGAAAAAAAATTACAGGGGTTTCCAATTGAAAAGTTCCAACAAAAGAAAGGTCTTGCATTATCCAGCTACATTGCTTGAAAAAATATTTAGACAAAAAGCAGTTTGAAGTTTTAGCCATGCAACAAGAAAAAAACCCTCAAAATGTGTGCTTTACAAAGCAACTTGTAATCCAAAAGATGTATCTTTTCTAGAAACCTACACGTTTGGATTTCCTCCTAAATATATATACTATTTTGATAGGTAATTGATATATTAGTCACAGTGATATGGAAATTAATCATAATAACATGTTTGTAATACTTTTGGGAGTCCACTTAGCACATTTGGTTGTCAATCAAACTATGGAAATCAAATGCTAGACAGTTGATATATGGAGTGCCATTTTAGGTGTTTTTTTTATTTATTCTCTACAACTGTTACCTTGTAAATTTCATAGCACTTACAATTAAATTCCTTTCAGATTTTCTCTGGATTTTCCACAAACTTCTTCACTATTTCTCATCATATTTCACTTAAATCCATTAATAAATGGTATAAAGAGGTAGTAAGGATATATTTCAAATCACATCATTGTTGTGATATAAAGTTACAGTGCATGCATGTATCCAAATGAGGGAACATTTTGAAACAGTTACAGACTCTCTTACTTTGTGAAGGAATCATAGTTGAGCCTTCTGTTCATAAGATAATGTTTTCATGCATGCATGAGTATAAAACTGCCCTTAACTCAATTTTGGCCATGGGAGCCTATGTCTGTCTAGATAGTCCCCTTGTGTAGGACTGTGCTTTGCAGAGAAAAGCTTGAAAGGGAGTAGAATTGCTGCTTTCCATGCAAGTTCAGTGACAAAGTAAGTACACTTATCCTTTACTTCTCTACTACTTTGGGTCTCAGCCCTCGGTGCAACCAATTTTTGCATGGTACTTTCTTTTCCCCCTTTCCGTTTCCTTCTCTTTTCTAATTCCTAGGGTGTAAGGCTGGCATCGTATCAGTCCTGAATGGTCTTACTGAGCCATTTGCACAGTATTCCCTTGATTAATCATTTAGCACTTACCCCTGATGGGAAACCACTGAAGGGTACACTATTTCTCTTCCCCATAATATTTCAGGCTTGCCATGGCCAATACTGAAGAGTTTGTACCCTTATTAGGGCCAATAAGGCTTACCCCTTGCCCCATTGTTTCTCAGACCTCCCCACCCAACACCCCTCTAGAAACTCTTGAGGACTTCCAAAACTTTCTAAACATGACCCAAGAGAGTGCCTCTCTCTCTTATCAACCTTCCAATCTCTCTACGTGCATTATTATTATTTTTATTATTTATTTCTGCCCTGTCAACGTCAAATTTCATTAGTGATGTATTCAAAATATAGTGACAAGGCGAGGTTTGCGGGTGATGCCTTTACGTAAGGAAAGGTCATAAAGGATTATGAGTGTGGTGAAAAGTTTAAAAATCAGTAAAAGAATAGGACAAAACATGTTAGATGTCAAAGGCTGTAGAGTGCTACAGGTTAGTATGGTAGTGAAAAGAGCAAATGGAGTACGAAAGCCGATCAGAACTGATACAAAGCATGCCTTTCATCCTTTCAGCATGGCTCACACTTTAGGATGTGGACGGAAGAAGGGGATGAAGAAGAAAAGGAAACGAAAAGACCATGTAAAATTAGTTTAAGGCAAGGGTTGAGGTTACCTTAGACCTGTCTCTGTGTCCAAAGCTCCCCCACAACAAGAAGCAAGGGATTGGTGGGGTCTACTCCCATTCCCTCTACATTCAAAATGACTTCATCCATCCATACTCATTCTCCTCATATTCCCCCTACTACTCTTCATCCCCTTCTCTATCTACACCCCCCCCCCCCCTTCTATTCCCATTATCCCTTCTGCTCCTTCCTGGATGCTCTGATGACTCCTTTTTGTCACTGTAGCATCTTCCCCTGGATCCTTCCTCACTTCATGTTCTTCCTGATACTTCTCCTCTTACTTCAATGACACCCATCTCTACCCTTATCACACTGATACACAAGTATTAGTACATGTATTACTGTAAGTGTTTCTTGTAATATGTGTTAAAATATAATAATGACACCAATAATAAAAACACAAATACTTTTATACTTTTTTGTTTTAAAACATTAGCCCATTGGATCCGGTTGCATCACAGAAATCTGTGCTGAAAATATGAGCAGTGGGTTTCTTAAGTAGCCTATATCCCGAGCATGTGGTGCGTAGGCCGGGTGTGCACAAACACCAATAGGCGGTGACAAAACTGTGCCTCCCCTTCGTAAAGTTATTTTGTGTTATCTTTTTTAGCCTTTTTGTCATTTTCAAATGTCCATATCCGTAATTGTCTTTTGTTTTGCATTATTCAGATGGCAATACCTTATTTTCCTTGCACAGTCTCCATATCATCTCTCTATGTAGTAAATTACTCAGTGCAAAAAGAGAGAGGAAAATTTGGTCACATGTGTCATATATCTCATTTTTAAATTTTTTTCAAATTTCCCTGATACAACCTGCATTGCCGGTCACAGTGGCCAGGAATATGGTACACAGCATGGAAATGGCATCCTCCCTGGAGCAGGAACTCTTCCAGTCACAGCTTACGCATGTTACATCCCACATTCATTTATCGATGGGAATAATGCTAAAGCACCCTTCTAAGCGCCAAATGAGTCAAATCACACTCCAAGAGGTTTGCACACTCTTGGCAAGTCTTTGCCATCACCTTGGCCTTTGCTAAAGATGAAAAATTGGCCCGTGGCTATTTTGCCATATGACAACATGTTCGTGTTACCCAGCCCTTGACCCAGATTTTTCCATGACGGGAACATAACATCGTCCAGATTGTAGGGGTTAATGAAATATTCACGAGTTTATGTAAACTTCATTATTAAAGCTGTAATATATTTTTTCTTCTATTCTGGATGTTTGTATGAGTTATAATTCATTACAAATTGATTTAAGACATAAAATTGTTAAAATACCTTTCCAATCACCCCTCACTTCTTTAGCTCTTCCAGATGTTACTGTCCCATTCCAAACACTCCTCTTTACAACACCTGTTTAAGCATTGCAATTCTAGACTAACTCTTTATGCAACACCAAACCATTTCATTATATATTTGCATCCTCTAACAATGTCTAAATCAAATCACCTACATTCTCTACAGGTAATATTGAAAAAATTAATATATAAAGTTGAAGAAAAAAAAATAAAAATAAAAAGAAAGTAAGAAAGAAAGAAAAAAAGAGAGAAAAAGAAAAAAGAAAGAAAGAGAATGAAAGAAAGCAAGGAAGACAAAACAAACATACAGCATAGAATTCCTTGTGCATAATTTGAAACCTTGAATGTTGTTGGGGAAAATTTGGCCTAATACCATTTGAAATTGTTGTTTTTACTGAGATGATAATACTACAATATAGTAACAAAACATCTTATTCAGGAATTATCATTGCTGTCGTGAAATGTGGTACTGTATGAGGAACAAAAAACATTTACAAGAAATATGTTTTAATATATATAATTCATGATATATACTGAGCATGGCGAAAATAGCAACTAAAAGTGTATGTACAACAAAGACATATGGCTGAAGGCACAGCAGTTAAGGTAATGGTAATGAAGGCAATCTATGAACTACTGCAGCTCTTTCACTGTAAGCTATTCTAATTTTGCATAGGCACAATGCTAAGTGTTTAAAAATAGAGATAAACCTAATCATACATTATTAACAAATGGTGTGTGAGGACGGACATTATGCTAGTCAGACAACACTTTCAAAATCATATAAGCCTTACATCATGTTTTACGTTCATTAAAAGTAACATTTTTAATAACAGTAACTTACTGAAGCAAATTTGAATACATTAAAAAATAACAAAGATATTACAGTATAAGTACTTAAGATATGTAACATATCAACTTTGGTTATGATTACCATAAATGAGAAACAACTGACCAAAGACAGCAATAAAAGGTCCAAACTGACATTAAATTTACATTTTATGCAGGTCAACATCCCTCCAGTTATAGAATCAACGTGAACCAACCCAAAATATGTACATCATATTCATCCATACTGCACACTATATGTATGTACAAAACCAAGTCAAACTTTTGTAAAAATAATGTAACATAAAGTTTGCATATATCATAGTAAGACTGGTGATAATCCAAGGGATGGTATGGAAAGTGCAATATTCTGAACTAAAGATATAGTGTGTTCTATATAGCTATTACTTGGTAACACTTGAAAGACATGTCAGTAATGGCACAAATACTTATCTAGATCTAACTTTAAAAAAAAGGTTCTAAATAATATTATCAATCCTACCATTTCTATTTTAGAAGTTCCAAAATGTATTATCTTTTGACTTAGGGGCCTTTCCAATAAGAATATATATGATAAAACAATTGCTATTGGAGAAAAGTTCTTTAGGAATGCTTTATTTACAATGAAATATACTGCAGCATTGTATAAAAAAAACATTACAGTCCTTTAATAAACACTACTGTAGAGTGAGTAAATTTGAAAGAAAAAAATATAGAAAATAGCTCAACAAATATTCTCAATGAATCATGGGATTACTATACCATATTCCCAAATACTTAATCTTTCTACTTCTTTATACTAGACAGACAGATAGCATAAATTCTACAGAAACTAGTTTTCCCCAAGGCCCATTCAGTTACAAATGAGAAAATCTTTTCTACATAAAACAAATTCTTAATGCCCTAAGGTATTTTCAAGATGAAAGTATCTCTAATCATTCTGATACAAATGTATTTCAATGAATGGTCTTTGTAAAGAAGAAGAAAAACAAAACAAAACCAAAACATGACTAGATTTCCCTGACATATTTACAAATTAGCCAGTTTTCATCAGAATGTTACTGT
>NC_091550.1:35107482-35112482 GCF_042767895.1 Penaeus vannamei | reverse complement strand
TTTTCCCTCTATTTTCTTTATTATTATTTTTTAATTTGATCTCTGTGTCAATCTTGATGTATTCTATGGCATTCACATGGTATTCTGAAATGTAGCTAGTACCTGGTCACCCCCCCTTTTGCAAGGTGATAATGGCAATAACTGCACATGATTGTAGAAGTTCCATGTGTCATCACAGGCTTTCCATTGCCTTTACAGTATCTCGTGATGCATGTCATACGAAGAAATAACTGCAGCAACTGTGATTGACATGTATTTCTCATCATATTATGTTTATTAGTTACAGGAATAACATCTATCATTAGTAGTGTACTCTTAGTGTATGATGAGGGTGCATCAGGGGTATGTCTATGGGATGGTGTCATGCTGAGTCAGCAGACGCACGGCCTCTCACTCTGACTCTCTTGTGGTGACTGCCTGCTTTGTCTCTAAGTCATGGATATCAGCTGATTCAGAAGCAGAATTGCCAGCTAACTATCTGAGAATACCCCCCCCCCCCCAAAAAAAAAAGAAAAAAAAAAAAAAAATTGTCAAGTATATTTGCTTGGATGCGACAAAGTAAACATCGGAGCCGGAGGCTTGGGGGGTCAGAGATTTAGTTATAACTCCTTAATTTTTATGTATTTAGCAGAAATATTATGTCATGGGATTGCCAAAGCCTACTAGATTACAGGAGATTTTTTTCAAATTTTTTAGTATTTTTAATTATTTCGTCATAAATGCAGCATGACGGCTCCCTTAAAGGGTCTTTTCTTAGGATACTGAGTGAAACAGATACAAAAACGAGAGACCATTAATAAAATAATAGCACTACATTGTCAGTATTAATGGTTCTCCAGTAACGATGGACTGCATATGATGTGCACTCCATTTATAATAGAGTAACACTGATTAATAGGTTTTCTTGCAATATAATGTTATGTTGATTGGGCCCTCTGATGAATGTCATCTTGATGTGCTCATTGCAGATTTCAGGAATAACTATGAATATGTGTTTGTTATGATATAAACAAGGTTACAATTAATGGGATTATAGATGTTTAAAAAATGAACTATAAGACTAAGAAAATAACGTAGATATTAGTAATATATTTTTTTGCGATGTCAACATGACGAGGGACTTAGAAAAAGATAGGTCAATCTTCTCTCTTCTCTGTCATGTATCTCCTTTATTTTTGATTTATGCACCTTTTACTATAGATGAGAAGTGTCTCGGTTTACTTCAAGGTAATCATTCCATTGACTCTTTTTTACTGTAACCCTGATTGTCATCCACCCTAGATTTTCCTTGGATGTTAGTGGTAATTGAAGTAGCATCATGCTGAGCAATAACTTAAACCATCATGCTTATTAGTACTAGCAAAAACCTACACATCAGTGTTTTATATTCTAGCAAGATAAAGCTTCTAGACTGGCCTGGCAATTTATCATTGAATTGTAAAGTTCCACATCATATAATCTGGTAGATAGTGCTTGGACTGGTCCCAACTTTGATAAAAGAATGCAAGGCCTGTCATTCTTTCTTTCATCTTCTTTTTTTTTTTTCGTTTTTTTTTCCTTCTTTTTTTTGCTATTAAGCCTTTATTGCCTGTTGGCATCTAATCTTGCCATAATGAACTGAGGCTGAATGCTGGTTGGCAAGGATATGCACCATGTAAGTCAGCCAGCTCCAAGTTGTGCACCGTAAAGATGTGTTCTCTTGCTTGGCTCTGGGCATGGCAGTTCATGAGCTGAAGCCCTTCAGATGTGGGGCTAAAGGCTAGTTTTTGTCTATTATGCTGGAGAATTGTGTATACTGCAGCTAAGTGTGCACAGAATGAGGTCAGTTTGTGCCCTCCAAGCTTGAGATTTTTCACTTGTCTGGCTGACCCCAGGGGATCCCTGACATGTTATAAGAGAATGAAATGCATGGGAACAAATGGTTGATGTATAGGTATGGTGTGTGAACTAGTGGTGGATGTGCAAGTGTTATATAATCTGGTTAAGTTTTTCTTCATTTTGTTTATACTGCAGTTTTCCTGGTATGTCTGTGTCTTCCCAACTGTTAGGCCTAAAATACTTTCTGGACAGTAGACATGATAAGCAGACCAGCAATAGTAGTATTAGTGGCATGCAGCTTTTCTGTAGAATTACCCTGGACTGTGTTGAGATCGGGAAAACTAATGTAATGGCAATAAAAAGAATAGAAATCAACACTTTGTGACCCATTTTAAAGTGTGGGACCAGTCCAACCTTTATCATCCTAGAATATACTTGTTGGAGGTTTGCTGGCCTTTTCTTGAGGTGTGAAGTGCTTGATGCAGTCCCATTGTCTGTTACCTATATCATTCCTATCCACTTCATATATTAGATTCCAGAGGACTTCAGAATTTTTGTTGGTTTGCCTCTCATATCCCTCCCTAGCTCGTTGTGGTTGTGGGTGGGCTTAGGAGACGAGGACTGAGACCCGAGGTAGGGGATTACCCCTACCTTGGGCCTCCACCCTCACCTCAACTAATTTTCCTTGGTCCTTTCTTCTCTTTTTTCCTCTTCTCTGTCTTCTTTATTCCCTTCTTTTATCCCATTACTAAGGTGTGAGAGCCATGCTGAGAGGATGAAAGGCTGATTTTGTGTCAGTCACAAACAGCCTCCGGGAGCTATGGGCACTGTATTTCCTTTGTTAATTGCCTAGCCCTCACCCCTTATGGGGACTCTGAGGGGTAGACCCCAGTTATTCAGGATCACCATGGCCAATAATAAGAATTCTTTACCCTTAAGGGGAGTTTCATCAAAATCGTCAAAAAAAAAAAAAAAAAAAAAAAAAAAAAAAATTGTTTTTTCAATTCATCTTGTCGATTTTGATGAAACTCACACCCTATTATTTAGAACCTAGACTGATCCCTGTGGTAGGGCCACATAGCCAATTTTCACACTCAGAGTCTCATTAAAACACGATAAAGAAGTACAGGGCAGTGTAAAAATATGTATATAAGATATGTAAGGATATATGGATCATTTTTGTGTATCCAATGACCTTTTGTTTATATTGCTACTTCTGTTTGTGTTTGTTGATTGTTTGTTGTTTTCTGATATTTCTAATTTTAATGAGTTTTTTACTAATTGTGTGTTTTAACCTAATTTAGATGCTGATTGCACTTTGGTGGTGATGTGTATCCAAGATTTTTTTTTCGTAACTCAAAAAGTTATTGACAGATTTTAATATTATTTTTACATGAGGTGTGTCTTAGCCTAACTAATATTCCATAAAATTTTGGTGGTGATCTGGATCATTTGGCAATTGTACCCCCCATTTAGGAGGGGGGGGATATTTGCATTTTTGAAATATTTTGCTCATTGATCAAACTAACTATATATGATGAAAACCACCCAGAAAACAGAGGTCGGGCCTTGAAAATATCAGGGGAGAATCAGGTGCCCTGAAACTCCTTGAAAATGCATTAAACTCAATATTGGCATGATGGGCGAAAAATGCCAAAAAATGACAAGACGATCCCCTTAAGGCTTGCCCCTTCATCAAGTAGCCTATCTGAATTTGATTTTGATGGTTTCAGACCCAGCCCATCCTTTGACTGTGGCTCCGACCACTGATACTAATACCCCCTCTTCGACACTTACAAACAACTCTAACCATTCCAAAACACCCAACCAGGTTATTACTCAACCTCTAGAAAGCAACCCTCCCTCTTTCCCAACATTCTCCTCTTCATCTCCTGCTGCACAGTCCTCTTCAATGTCTACCCCCTATTCTGAGAATACCCTCCTCTTTCAACAGTGCCTCCAGAAACAAATAGGCAGGGTTACCTTTCGCAGTCGCTCTGATTGTTCACAGGTACAGTGTCCCAAGCTCTTACACTATATACCCTAACTGATCTTACTGGCAAATCCATTCCTGCTGAACCTCACCCCTCTCTTAATACTTATACTGGAACTGTTTCTATTCCCCCAAATGCTTGTCCTTTGTATGACAAGGACTGGTCAGACTGTGAAAATGACCTACTTTCCTGCCTTGTTGAATGTGATGCAGTTGCAGTACAGTGTTACACTCTTCCTCCCAGAGGCCAGTGTAAATCCCATGTCACTATTGCCAAGGTTAGCATCTATATACAAGACCTCCCCCTTGAGGTTTATATTGGTGGATTGTCTTATCATGTCCGACAATATCGACCCCTTCCTTGTCAATGTCAGAAATGTTGGTGTTTTGGCCACCCAGCTAAACATTGTTGCTCCACAGTTTGCTGCCCTCTATGTGCCTAACCTGGTCTTGACCGTTCAAATTGCCCTGCTCGGTCACATATATGTGCCAATTGTGGAGACTGCCATAATGTATTTTATAGGAGCTGCCATGCCTATTAATTTGAATGTGAGGTAGCAGTCCTCAGATTTAAACAAGGCCTCACTCTACGTGAGGCCAGACAGGAAGCACGACGACAAGGTTTTTCTCTCTCAACTTATTTCAAAACAGTCCTTTGCTCTGCTCTCCCACCATCTTCACAAGATAATTCTGCATCTCCCCAGGTATTTCTCCCCTATACCCTAAATCTACGTCCTATGTCTACTCACCCTATCCACCAGTCAATTCCATTTTCTATTCTAAATCCAGATACTCCAATCTCTACCACTTCCCCGATACCTACCCCTCCTCCTCACATTATTTTTCCTAAATGCTCCACTCCACGCTGTCCTACTTCATTCTCTCCTACACCTTCCTCTTCTTTTGTTCCTCAGATATCTAGACATCCAAAACTTCCTAGAGATGACCCAAGGGAACACTTTGCTCCCTCATCCACCCCCCAATCCCTCTCTTCCTACTTCTTCTACATATGAAGTATTTGCAGATATCCATCCTCCTCCTCCCCAAATTCCCTCTACCCCCTTCCTCCTACACCCTCCCTACATACCCCACCCTCTTTACCCCTTCCACTTTATTCACACGAATCCCCTCTATCACAACAGTGTCCTTCTCCAGACCCCTCCCCTCCAGACATTCTTCCTGATAACAG
>NC_091550.1:35087482-35102482 GCF_042767895.1 Penaeus vannamei | reverse complement strand
CATTATCATTATCTTTCTGTTATCATTGTCTGTCATTTTCTCTGCCATCATTGTCCCTTTCTTTGTCATTGCTATAGTCATAGATTTAGTCAGTCATAGTTATCCTTGTCACTATCATTGTAGTTATTATCATGGTCATGGTCATCATCATCATCATCATGGTCCTTATCATTGTCATCACTAATTTCATTTTCATCTTTATTTTCATTGTCATTGTCATCATTATCATCGTCATCATCATCATCATTGTAATTGTTATCTTTATTGTCTTCGTCACTGTCTTGGTGTAGGCAATGAAACACTACATTTCATTGATATCAAAATTAGTCTGCAGAAGGCAACTGATTAGATTTAAACAACGAATATGTATTGCGTCGAATGCCCACTCTCCTCCAGTTATAAAATCCAGCCCACCTCGCCTTGCAGCGAATTTGACAGTTCTGTTGTCACAGTCCTCATAACTCATTCCAAAGGTTAAGTTTGTTTACAGTGTTACTTGTGGTTCTGGTTTCTGATGAAAACGATCTCTTACAGAAATTGTTATGATATCGGAGATAACACTTAATTCATTGAAAAAGAATAACCATGTTCCAACTGCAGAACTTCTTTGGAAGTTCGTCACATCCCAGCCACCTTCATTTCAACCATAAGGTAAACTCAATTTGTATCTTTAAATGACTATTTGGTGGTGTTTGGGAGGGTGAGTGGGGGCAGAGCCTCAGGTAGGAAAATACAGCGACTGAGAGGGGATCTGGGGGCAAAGCCCCAATAGGGAAATATAATAACTGGGAGTGGGTCAGGGGGCAGAGCAACCAATAGGGAAATACGGCGACCAGGAGGGGGTCTAGGGACATACATTCTGAGTTATGAAATTTTTTTTTCACATGGCAATCTTTCTTATATTTTATGCTTTTACAATGGGGTTCATTCTCTTGTTCATTTATGATGGGTTCATTGTTTTGTTCTTTTATGATGGGTTCATTCACTTGTTCTTTTATGGTGAGTTCATTCACTTGTTCTTTTATGATGGGTTCATTCACTTGTTCTTTTATGGTGGGTTCATTCACTTGTTCTTTTATGATGGGTTCATTCACTTGTTCTTTTATGTTGGGTTCATTCACTTGTTCTTTTATGATGGGTTCATTCACTTGTTCTTTTATGTTGGGTTCATTGTTTTGTTCTTTTATGATGGGTTCATTCACTTGTTCTTTTATGATGGGTTCATTGTTTTGTTCTTTTATGATGGGTTCATTCACTTGTTCTTTTATGTTGGGTTCATTCTCTTGTTCTTTTATGGTGAGTTCATTCACTTGTTCTTTTATGATGGGTTCATTCACTTGTTCTTTTATGATGGGTTCATTCACTTGTTCTTTTATGGTGGGTTCATTCACTTGTTCTTTTATGATGGGTTCATTCACTTGTTCTTTTATGTTGGGTTCATTCACTTGTTCTTTTATGTTGGGTTCATTCACTTGTTCTTTTATGATGGGTTCATTCACTTGTTTTTTTATGGTGAGTTCATTCACTTGTTCTTTTATGGTGGGTTCATTCACTTGTTCTTTTATGTTGGGTTCATTCACTTGTTCTTTTATGATGGGTTCATTCACTTGTTCTTTTATGTTGGGTTCATTCACTTGTTCTTTTATGGTGGGTTCATTCACTTGTTCTTTTATGTTGGGTTCATTCACTTGTTCTTTTATGATGGGTTCATTCACTTGTTCTTTTATGGTGGGTTCATTCACTTGTTCTTTTATGATGGGTTCATTCACTTGTTCTTTTATGTTGGGTTCATTGTTTTGTTCTTTTATGATGGGTTCATTCACTTGTTCTTTTATGATGGGTTCATTCACTTGTTCTTTTATGATGGGTTCATTCACTTGTTCTTTTATGGTGGGTTCATTCACTTGTTCTTTTATGATGGGTTCATTCACTTGTTCTTTTATGATGGGTTCATTCACTTGTTCTTTTATGGTGGGTTCATTCACTTGTTCTTTTATGATGGGTTCATTGTTTTGTTCTTTTATGATGGGTTCATTCACTTGTTCTTTTATGTTGGGTTCATTCTCTTGTTCTTTTATGGTGGGTTCATTCACTTGTTCTTTTATGATGAGTTCATTCACTTGTTCTTTTATGGTGGGTTCATTCACTTGTTCTTTTATGATGGGTTCATTCACTTGTTCTTTTATGATGGGTTCATTCACTTGTTCTTTTATGTTGGGTTCATTGTTTTGTTCTTTTATGATGGGTTCATTCACTTGTTCTTTTATGATGGGTTCATTCACTTGTTCTTTTATGATGGGTTCATTCACTTGTTCTTTTATGTTGGGTTCATTGTTTTGTTCTTTTATGATGGGTTCATTCACTTGTTCTTTTATGATGGGTTCATTCACTTGTTCTTTTATGGTGGGTTCATTCACTTGTTCTTTTATGATGGGTTCATTCACTTGTTCTTTATGATGGGTTCATTGTTTTGTTCTTTTATGATGGGTTCATTCACTTGTTCTTTTATGTTGGGTTCATTCACTTGTTCTTTTATGATGGGTTCATTCACTTGTTCTTTTATGATGGGTTCATTCACTTGTTCTTTTATGATGGGTTCATTCACTTGTTCTTTTATGATGGGTTCATTCACTTGTTCTTTTATGATGGGTTCATTGTTTTGTTCTTTTATGATGGGTTCATTCACTTGTTCTTTTATGATGGGTTCATTCACTTGTTCTTTTATGATGGGTTCATTCACTTGTTCTTTTATGGTGGGTTCATTCACTTGTTCTTTTATGATGGGTTCATTCACTTGTTCTTTTATGATGGGTTCATTGTTTTGTTCTTTTATGATGGGTTCATTCACTTGTTCTTTTATGATGGGTTCATTCACTTGTTCTTTTATGGTGGGTTCATTCACTTGTTCTTTTATTTTGGGTTCATTCTCTTGTTCATTTATGATGGGTTCATTGTTTTGTTCTTTTATGATGGGTTCATTCACTTGTTCTTTATGATGGGTTCATTCACTTGTTCTTTTATGGTGGGTTCATTCACTTGTTCTTTTATGATGGGTTCATTCACTTGTTCTTTTATGATGGGTTCATTCACTTGTTCATTGTTTTGTTCTTTTATGATGGGTTCATTCACTTCTTCATTTATGTTGGGTTCATTCACTTGTTCTTTTATGATGGGTTCTTTCTCTTGTTCTTTATGATGGGTTCATTGTTTTGTTCTTTTATGATGGGTTCATTCACTTGTTCTTTTATGATGGGTTCATTGTTTTGTTCTTTATGATGGGTTCATTCACTTGTTCTTTTATGGTGGGTTCATTCACTTGTTCTTTTATGATGGGTTCATTCACTTGTTCTTTATGGTGGGTTCATTCACTTGTTCTTTTATGATGGGTTCATTCACTTGTTCTTTTATGTTGGGTTCATTCACTTGTTCTTTTATGATGGGTTCATTCACTTGTTCTTTTATGTTGGGTTCATTGTTTTGTTCTTTTATGATGGGTTCATTCACTTGTTCTTTTATGTTGGGTTCATTCACTTGTTCTTTTATGGTGGGTTCATTCACTTGTTCTTTTATGATGGGTTCATTCACTTGTTCTTTATGGTGGGTTCATTCACTTGTTCTTTTATGATGGGTTCATTCACTTGTTCTTTTATGTTGGGTTCATTCACTTGTTCTTTTATGTTGGGTTCATTCACTTGTTCTTTTATGATGGGTTCATTCACTTGTTCTTTTATGATGGGTTCATTCACTTGTTCTTTTATGATGGGTTCATTCTCTTGTTCTTTTATGATGGGTTCATTCTCTTGTTCTTTATGATGGGTTCATTCACTTGTTCTTTTATGTTGGGTTCATTCTCTTGTTCTTTTATGATGGGTTCATTCACTTGTTCTTTTATGGTGGGTTCATTCACTTGTTCTTTATGATGGGTTCATTCACTTGTTCTTTATGGTGGGTTCATTCACTTGTTCTTTTATGATGGGTTCATTCACTTGTTCTTTTATGGTGGGTTCATTCACTTGTTCTTTTATGGTGGGTTCATTCACTTGTTCTTTTATGATGGGTTCATTTATTTGTTCTTTTATGATGGGTTCATTCACTTGTTCTTTTATGGTGGGTTCATTCACTTGTTCTTTATGATGGCTTCATTGTTTTGTTCTTTTATGATGGGTTCATTCACTTGTTCTTTTATGGTGAGTTCATTCTCTTGTTCTTTTATGATGGGTACATTCACTTGTTCTTTTATGATGGGTTCATTCTCTTGTTCTTTTATGATGGGTTCATTCTTTTGTTCTTTTATGATGGGTTCATTCTCTTATTCTTTTATGATGGGTTCATTCTCTTGTTCTTTATGATGGGTTCATTCACTTGTTCTTTTATGATGGGTTCATTCTCTTGTTCTTTATGATGGGTTCATTTTCTTATTCTTTGTGATGGGTTCATTCTCTTGTTCTTTATGATGGGTTCATTGTTTTGTTCTTTTATGATGGGTTCATTCACTTGTTCTTTATGATTGGTTCATTCTCTTGTTCTTTATGATGGGTTAAATCTCTTGTTCTTTTATGATGGGTTCATTCTCTTGTTTTTTTTATGATAGGTTCATTCTCTTGTTTTTTTTATGATGGGTTCATTCTTTTGTTCATTCACATAATACAGTATCGAATCATTATCATTATCATTATCATTATCATTATCATTGTCAATATCATCATTATTATCATTATCATAATCATTATCATCATTATTATGTTAAGTTTTTCTCTTTTCATTTAAGTCTCTTTATCCTTACACTATCACTTCTTCCAGGAGCTAGAAGGTAGTAGCAGTGCTGCCTCCACCCCCGGGGATGTGATCACCACCACCTCCTTCCAGACGGAGACCCCCACCACACCCCTCCCACCGCCATCACCTCGCACGGTAACTTAACTCACACTTCGTGGGCTCTGATGATAAAGGTGAGAGGAGTCAGTGAAAGAGATTTTTATTTCTGAAAATAGAGTGTGAAGATTTACCTTATTGGCTGCGATTATATTTTCAGATAACTACAACTGATAGCATCCCCCCCCTAGAGGACATGCTTGGGCCTCCGCCTGCCTACTCCTTCCAGCCGCCTGAGATGAGCCCATCGGAACCTATGCCAGGGCCTCCACCTTCGTACGATGAATGTCACAACCTCAATGGTAGGCAAAAGGCTATCATGTTCTTGACTTTCTTTTAACTGAGGTTTCCTTTTACTTTTTCTTTCCTGTGCTTCCCCTAATTTTCATTGTTATATCTTTAAATCTATAGTTAGTCCTTTCTCCTTCTGTCCTTTTTCCTTTAATTAATTCTTTTTGATTCTTGCTTTCTTTCTTATTTTCCCTTTTCTATATTTCTTGCTCCTTTTGCAGATCTCATAATGAATGAGAAATACATGTAGGCATTTGATAGATAATGACTGTTCTTGCTGCCAGCCCCATAATCCACCTTGGTATCATAATCCAACCATGCACTTCTCTTGCAGTCCCTCCACCCACCTATGAGTCACTCTTTGGGCGAGTCAGAGAAGTCCAGAAGAGTTCAAATGGTCTTGTAGACTTCATCAAGAACCTGATCATCTTATTTTTGGGAACAAGTAAGTCCATGCAAGTCATCACCAGTAGATAGACATTTTGATATTGATCCATTTGAAGTCATCCTGCAGAAGAGAAAAGATGATTATTTTTTATCTGTTTGTTGGATAAATTCCTTGCCAAATAAGTTAATTCTGAATTTCTCTTAGGCCCAAACAACAGATAGACATTCTTTTTCAATGATGGCATAGTTTACTTCATGGTCAGGTAACTTTCTACTTGCAAAGGCAATGTGCATCTTACAGCTCTTCACGTTTTGCAAGACTACTGCTCCCACCCCTTTGTCACTGTCATCTGTACAAAGATAAAAGACTTTAGTCATATCTAGCAAACAAAGTAATGGATTAGACTTGAAAGAATAAGTTTCAGGAATTGAAACTTTCAATCTAATACTGCTTTCAGTCAGGCTTGTTACTGCTGTGCTTTCTCAGCAGGTCACTAAGGCCACAGCAATTTTTTTCTTGAATAGCGGGCAAGTCTGGTGATAATGAAATGTCGGTGGGAGCAAAAAGAAAATCCCCAGAACCAAGATAAGACAAGTGTACCTCCTACCTTCCAAAGAGCAGAAGTAAAGGAATGTATCAGTTCCAGTCCCAACTGGAGGAAGTACAATTCTGTCTTACTGGAAGTCTTTGAGGAATTGATCGAAAACAGACAAAGAATTCTTTCAGCCAGAATTTATTATTTTAGAAATCAATATAGAAAATATTTATAAAAAAATTGACATATATATGTACTTTGCCATTTTGCACACCACTTGCCATGGCCATTTTTGTTTTGATGTTTGAATGTGAGTGTTTACATCCTAGTGCACAGGTTCTCTGCCCATATTGTGAAACACGCCATGACTGATCAGAAGCAACCACTGACCATGGACGCGATAGATAATAAACATGACTTGACGCGTTAGAGCAAGGTATTTCCACCAAATATTTTTTATTTTTGTTTTGGGGATGGGAGAAATGATACCATACATTATGTGTCATAGACAAATTGATCTGTATTAATTTTTTTGCTATTTCTTTTGCGGAGGTCACAATATTGGCAGGAGATGAAAATAAAGATTCTGGATTTTCACCTTTTTTTTTTCATTTTCCTGGAAGTTAATTTCGGCAGGCCCGCTATTCAAGAAAAATAAATGCTGTGGCCTAAGGGGAGTTTTGTACAAATTTCAGATAATACCTTGTAGTACCAAGAAAAAAAAAGTGTTTTATTAGTTGTATGTAAATGCAGGTAGTTAATACCTTTGATCTTTTCTTCAAGTGGTTGATACAGTTGTGCCCTATTGATACAACTAGGTGCTTAATTTCTGAATATGCAAAGAACCATTTAGGATGTTACAGCTTATGTAAACAATGATTGAAAAAGTGTTGGGCAGCAAGGGGTTAAAAATGCACTCAGTAAAGCTGCTCCAGTCAGCAGAAAATATGGACTTGGGTGAATGGAATTATACCTGCCAGATAGGATTGCCTCAGTACTTTGTTTGCTGTTTAGAGATTAAAGATGCTGTTTAGCTGTTCATTTGTCATTTAGGTAGAAGTTTTCATTTATTGCTTGAGACAATCCAAACATTGTAATTTTAGTATTATGGTCTTCTCTTTTTAGAAAAGGGGTAGGTGCAGGATTTACCTGGTGGTGAATATAATTTTTCTGCTCTAAAAAAAAATATATATATTTATTTAGTATATTTATTTTTAAAGATAGAGATCAAATGTGCTGCTATGATTTATTTTTGCTTATAGAAATAATGTTTTGTGAAAAGAATCACTGCACAGTGCCTGTGAATCACAGCTAATGTAAAAACTTTGTCTGGTTTAGTGAAAGGTGAAGGTGATGCAACTTATATTTTTCAGTTGGTTGCACAGTGATGATCAGTGTGACGATTGTGATTCCAATCTTCATGATCATCGTTGGATCCCTCAAAATGGATGAATGTCCGGCTGAGAAAATGATTCCCATTTATCTTGTCATTGGAGGTTGGTTTTAGGTCAGAGCTTATGCTGTTCAGTGGTCAAGAGAATTTCAGTAGATATAAAGTTACCATAGACTCACAAATTCTGAATTGCCAGCAATGAATATACTTATGGCTGTGTAAAATATATTGAAGATGTAAAGGACATTAGAAATAGATACAATATATTTTGTATGTAGTATTGGAGAATGAAAAATTATAAACTATATGATTTCAATGCTAATGAACAAACATTTGCATGTACTTGAAAGGAACATTTGGAGTAGTAAAGAACTTGTTGGACCTACAAGGGAGGCTTCGCCGTCCACTGGCAGAAGACGACGGAGGTGAAAGTCATGATGGACCAATTCCATGGCACCGGAGATTGCAGTTCACTGGGGCCATCAATTTCTTTTTGTGTATCTGGTTCATTTTAGGTGAGGCTTTGTAATTTGTTGTATGGGCATTGAAAAAATCATGATGGTTGACCCTTTGTGCTAGGATGCCATCACATACATACCATATCCACTGATTTTAGTTTATTAATTTTACACATACAAGACTCCAAGTTCTTAGTCATGAAAGATTCAATTACTAAAACTACCCATCTCACCTGTTTACCCTTTTCTTTGATTTCTGAGATTTTTTTTATTGTTATTAGTATTTTGATAACATTGTAATCATGATGTCAAAGATAATGATAACAGTATCAATACTCATATCGTTATGAAAAAAAATCTGCAAATTCAAAAAAGGAGATATAAGGTGACATCACATTGGACTGCTAAGCCCTTACCCATTTATGACAGGTGTCCCACAAATGAGACACCTGGAAAAAAAAAATTGCCAGACTCCCTGCCAGTGTGAAGCTGTATTGGAGCTTGCACTCTGATTCAACAGGGGGCTGCGGTGGGCGCGCGGGCAGAGTCCGGGCCAGCCCCATGCACCGATTTTGTAGCCGCCTGGTAACTTTTATTTTCGGCTTCAAAATATACCGGCATTAGTGGGTAAACCCACTTACGCTGCGTAGTCACCTGTAGCCGGCTGAAAACTTATTTTTGGCTTCAAAATATACCGTGATTAGTGGGTTAACCCACTTACGATGGGTAGTCACACATATGTGACACCTGGAAAAATAAACATTGCCAGCTGTCCCAGTGGTGCTATGCTAGATCGGAGCTTGTGCTCTGATTTTGTCGCCCATGGTGGGCAGTGCATGGGCCAGTTCCTGGACTGTCCCGTGTGCCGATTTTGATGCCGCCCAGAAACCGTAATTACCTGCTTCCAAATGGACCGTCGCTAATGGGTTAAGTATAAAAGATTTCACAAAAAATTAGAGCAGGCAGGTTGTCCAAAGGGTAAAGAATAAATTATTTATTTGTAACTAATAAACTATGGACTTGCTGAGTTATATATGTCTTGTATACATTGCTTTACTTTGTCTCTCTATCCCCTTTTCTCTCCCTCTTGCTTTCTCCTCTCTCTCTTTCCTCTCTCATTCTTCTCTACTATCTGTCTGATCACTCCTCCTTTCTTTTCTCTTAGTTGTCTCTCTCCTCATTCTCTCTCTCTTGTATCTGTCCTCTGTCTTTGTCAATATCAGTTCTTTGCTCTCTGTCCCTTGTCTCTGCTCACTCCCCCCCACTCCCCATTGCTTTCAGGTTCAGGCATGTGTTGGATAATATGGCAGTACCAGTATTGTAGTAAAGTGTAGCACCACAGCTTAAATTCCTTTGGCCAGTAGAGATGGGGAAGGGGAGGGTGAGGGGTGCATACCAGCTATGCGTGTTTGTCAAGTATTTTTTGTGATACATCATTATTTTGTAATGTAAGCAGTTGGAAAACATTAAGAAAGTCAGAGAAGACAAGAAAAGAAGAGTGGCAGCCTTTGTGAATTGCTACCGCCAACTCCAGGTGCTCCTCAGCCATCATTCTGTCTTGCATCTCCCTAGCTTATGGCCACTTCTCCTGCTCCTCTTGCAGTTGATCATTACTTCATACATACAAGTAACATATGAAGCTTTGATATATATCAAGCTAGAGACAACTGTAGTGTGAGCATTGAAATCTTTAAACATCTGTATCACAGAAGTAGATTTTTCAGTTTAAAATATTTTTCTTACCAATGAAAATATACTTTCCTAATGCTGTTGAAAATAATTACGTCAGTACAGAATTTTCATACCTTGAATAAAATAATAATTACAATAATATCACCATATCATGCGATAATACATTCATAACAGTGTGGCATTTCATATAGTGAATTTCAAAAGAATAAGAAATTGATAATTGTATGTCAAATAACTACTCACAATCTCCGAAAGAAATTATCATAATTGATTATCAAGACATTAAGTCATGAACCTCTAGTGAATTATGTCATGAATGGAAGACTGTAGGATGTAGGGCATTCTTGCTCATTAAGATTGAATGTATAGCATAATATTTGTAAGGAAATATATAATGATTTACTTTGAATGGAATTATTTTTAATGGATTTTTTCTGTAAGTTGACTGTACCCCACTGTTAACCCAGACAAATGTTTTGGAAATCTGAAGACATTGTATTGATACATTATTGCAATGAGTATGTAGATTTTTTTTAAAGGCAGAGAAAATGTTATGCAGCATTAATGATATAAACATTTTTTCTTTCCCTTCAGGATGTGTGTGGGTGTATCGAATCTATGAACCCAACTATGTTGAAGGTTCTCATGATTATTGTGACTTCACCCTGTACCAGTTTGCCTTCTGGCTGATCACATCTGTCTACATTGCTGTAGGCCTTCTCACCTCTTGTATGTGCTGCCTGTCTGTGGCAACGGTTGTCATGCAGCATAATCGGATGAATGGAGCCCAGGTTTGAGTTTGGCCTTGAGATTCATCTGTATAAGAAGTGTACTGTATATCTTTGCTGTGATTGTTTTTTCCTTTAAATGATTGGCCTTTTTTTTTTTAGATGTATATACAGTTGAGAGGTTTTGCCATGTTTTTTCTTTTCTTTTCTTTTCTTTTATAGGAATAAGTGGTTTATCTATATAGGTAAACAGAAAGAATCCTCAATCAAAAGATATATTATCACTTAGGAGTGATATGAATGTAGATATTTCTTTGGTTGTTATGAGTTTGAAAAATTATAGTCACTGTTATATTTGATTTGTACATTTTGAACTGTCCAAGGCTACTCCAAAATGGTAGCAGAAAAGAAAGTAATATTGTAAGGACTGTTAATCTTTTGTCTAGTGTGTTTTGTAACACAAATTATTTTGTTGAATGAGTCATAAAATCACATTGAGATTTTGTCTTATTTTTCAATATATCATTTTACTTTGTTCTTTGTGCAGCTGCATATTCCAAGTCCTACCTGGCTATGTAGCCATTTTATAGTTATAACAACTCTAGATCGGCTGTTGTAAACACATCTCCGATACTAGGGTAAACACGTACTGCCTAGAATGTGTTCTCACTTTCCCCATAGATCTGAACTTGATACCAGTTTTTAAATTTGAGTGAATCTTCCAAATCAAAGACAGTGTTTATTCGGTTGTAGTGCTTATGGTATTCAAGAAAAAAAGACAAGATTCTGCCTTAGAAACAAACTTATGAAAAAAAAGATAGTGAGGATAGAAGAGACCCTCCCCACTTAAAAAAAAGAATGAAAGAAAAACTCATGCATTCCCAGTACATGGCATTGTGTTGGGGATTTGCATGAACCAGTATTTTTGTTATACAGGCTGATTAGCACAAGAATTTGGCCTTCCTTTAACTTTGGTAGGCTTATGATCCTCATTTGTAGTTTTGTATGGTTTTTATACCGTAGCAATTCTTTACCTGATGGCTGTCTTTCTTGACTAGAAACCCTTTTGGGTGACATTGCCTCTCTTAGCAAAGAAAATATAGTATTAAAGTTACCATGATAAGTCACATAATTGTGCACAAGATAACTACATGCCATGCATCTCATGGCTCTAAGTGATGAGTGTATGGCCTTGTGTCATGAGTCATATGTCTCAAAAGTGCCATAGGTTGTATGGGACGAAAGTATTATGAGTGAAGAGAAACTGATGAAGACTTACCACATGAACAAGAACTGTCCCTTCAGTGTTAAAATCAAAGGGATTAAGTTCCGTGCATCTCATCCTCACAAGACGTGATTTCACCAAAAGTTGTCATTAGTTTTTATTTTCCCCAAGGTGTCCTTTTCCCAAGTGCAACAAAATGTTAGTCAGGTTAAGCAATTAGTGTAAATCTTTTGATACTATTGTAGTTCATTGAAAATGACTCAAGGTTTGTGGACTAGTGCCAAGATTCACATTGAAGTAGATGATTTCAAGTACATGTGTTGAGATTCATCTTTCAGAGATTCCATTACTTGTACAATAGATATTTTTCCAATTATGTTTCACAGTTTATGTACTAGATGTTGTTTCCATAATAGCATGCAGGGCGCTGGACATTATCAAAACATCAAAGGGATGGATCTTTCAGTTTAGCAATTTGAATGATTCTTCCATTTCAGTTACCACAGGCTTGAGATATGTAATTTATGTGGTGTTTGGTTTTGTCACATTTGTCAAATCTGGGAAAGAGTATGTGATGTCAGTTGAGTCATATATGGTTGACAATCACATTGGAGCCTAAGTAAGTTTATGATTTTACAGTAATCCTTCGATTAATGAAAACCCCAGCAGTTTTTGGATATGACTTACACAAATTGAGTAAGAAATTAATCCAGTATGAGACAAAAAAAAATAGTATATAAGAGTAAATTTGCTGTGCAGTTAATTTTTGTACTTCAACTAAGAATAGTGTAAAAAGTTTAAGGTTTACTTTGCTGCATTTTAATTTAAATTATTAAGTTTGGTACACATTCATTTCTAGACACTTAAGTAAGCATTTGACTAATCATTTGATTCATTTTTTTATATACATGTTTTTTATTTTCAAATGAAGATGATATTGTAGATTATTAGTGTTATCATCATGTCATACTTGGTAAAGAGATGAATGGTAAATAAGTGCCATACAGGTAACATGATAATTTGATGAAATTTATTTAGTAGACAACAGCAGACATTAACAGCAAATAAACAGTTGATTGCACCTAAAGGAAATCAGGACCAAAAGTTGTTTTGCATACTTACACTTACTAATATTAATGATTTTGTATAGTTCAAACAGTTAAGTGCATAGTTCTGGTGAAAGGAGAGTAAGAAAAATGGTCTCAGGCATACACAGACTTGCAGGTTATTTACTATTATAGTCTTTTCTACTTATCTGCATTCTTGCACCCCAGTGTTCATTTGTATATTTTTTTTAATGAAATAAAGTATTGCACATGTTAAATAGATTTGGGTATATAAAGTAGTGTAGAGAACCAATTTTTATGCACAGCCAGGGGATTTTTTTTGGTGTGCTGTATGACAGGCCAGCTGTATGTGATACTTGGAATATAACGATTGATGGAAAAAGATACTCTGGTATTTTCATAGACTGTTATTTCTTTTGTGGTGAGAATAGATCAGCAAAGTAGGTTTTATAAACTTACTTGATGTTCCTGCCTTTATAATTTCTAAGTCGAGGGATTACTGTACCTAGAAAAATTTGAATCAGATATCCACATTTACACCACCCACCCACATCCACCCATACACACCCATTCTTGGATACACTCATACAAACCCACACTCGCATATGCCCACACTCACATACGCCCACACTCGCACGCACCCACACTCGCACACACCCACACTGATATGCACCCAAACTTGCACTCATCCACACTCGCACGCACCCACACTCACATGCACCCACACTCGCACGGACCCACACTCCCATGTACCCACATATATAAGCACCCACACTTGCAAATGCACCCATACTCATAAGTATGTACCCACACTGTCATGCATGCACTAGCATTTACCCACACTCACATACACCCAATCACATGCACTCATCCAATCGCATGCACGCATCCCACTAGCATTTACCCACACTCACACGCACCCACCTGCATGCAAGCATCAACTTGCATGCACGCACCCACTCGCATGCACGCACCCACTCGCATGCACGCACCCATACTCGCATGCATGCACCCATACTTGCACGCCCACACACACACTCCCAAGCATGCACTCACACTTTCATACATGCACCCACATTCACACACATTCACACACATTCACACACACACACACACACACACACACACACACACACACACACACACACACACACACACACACACACACACACACACACACACACACACACACACACACACACATACACACACTTGCATGCACCCACACTTGTATGCACTAACACACACACACACACTTGCATGCACCCACACTTGTATACACTAATACACACACACTTGTATAGACACACTTGCATGCACACTTGTATGCAGACACGCTTGCATGCAGACACACTTGCACATACTTGTTCATACACACTCATGTGCACCCATGCTTGTATGCACACACATTTGCAACCACCCACATTTGCGCACACCTACACTCACATGCATCCACGCGTGCACTGCACCTGCACTCACATGCATCCACACTTGCATGCATGTACCCATACTTGTACACACCCATACACACACTTGCACCCACACATACATGCACCCAAATATACATGCACCCGCACACATGTACCCACACATGTGCACCCATTGACCCACACTTGTACTTACATACACATATTTGCACATATACACTCCTATATTAGCACACACAACCACACTTGCACACACCTGTACTAGCACATACTGATTTACTTAAACACAAACATAAGCACGTGCACGTATATTCAAGTGCTGTGCAGCACAACATTGGATTTACAGCTTTTATATGTTGCTGAATATGGAGAGAATTGGGCAATGGGTGGTCCAGTCTGCTAGCCATGTTAGATAAATGTGCACAGTCCATGTTGAAAAAAAAGACGAAAAAAATGTGTTATAAAAGATGTAAGGCTTTTTGAGATGGAATGTAAAAGCAAGGGAAGAAGGAGACACATATAGACAATTAGTGTGATTACAGCTCAGTTTTTGTGTTTGTTAAATTGACAGACCAAGAAAATGAAGATAGTGGACACAGCAGTTAGAATTAAGGAGCTAAGATGGAGAGCCTGTTAGTAGAATTTTTAAAAATAGGTTGTAGTAGATAGTGCATCTACTACTTGAACTGTTCTTTGTATCTCTTTGGTAAATGATTATGTGGGTGTGAGTTCCCACAGGTATGGCTGGGAGCTGAAGGTGAGTGGAGATCTATGGGGGAGCCAGAGAAGCTCCCCGGAGGCTGCTTCTTAGAGGAGGTGCTGCTGGATGATCTTGAGACAATGCTTGATCCCATTCCAGTTTCTAAAGCTTAAGTACACAGGTGTGTAAGTGAACAAGGAATGAGGGGAGCCTGTGGTCCAATC
>NC_091550.1:35072482-35079982 GCF_042767895.1 Penaeus vannamei | reverse complement strand
TATATTATATTATACAAAAGATTCAAAAGTTATGGTTAAAAAAAAATTGAAAAGTTTCTGGCTTTACATTATAACCTTTTCCTAATTCTTCCTTCCTCCCCCCTCTCCTAATAGCCTTATCAGCACATGAAGGCTGTTAGTGACAATGGCTCATCAACAAACAACCTGCCAGCCCATCAACCATCCACCATATCTCATTCACACTACATAGTATGACATCCTTTGAGCAGTCACAACACATCCTCCAGCTGCTAGGGGAACTGAAATTCATGTGGTTTGAAATTACACTGCAGCTGGGTAGTGGTCTGAACTTTTGTGAACAATAGTAATTATGTCATTGTCATTGTATTATGCAAAGTAACTTTTTAGAATTCACTGTTTAGAGATTAACAATGGATTATTAGACAACAAAAAGTTCACTTCTGCACAAACATATTATGAAATTGGAGGTGGTAAAGCCCATCTGCTTCCGATGACTTTATGGAAGTACCTCTTTCACTTTATTTTTATGGATAATAGACGCTGAGACATGATGTTGTTGTGGTACCCTGGTGATTGGTTCTCATATATTGTGTGTTATGTTTTACTGCGTGATTGATGTGTTTAATTGAAATTATCTAAAATATTCTGTGTGTGGGTATTTAGTAAAAGTATTTTTTACTGTTATGATTAATTTTAATTAAACTTTGTTTTGAGTAGTGTTACTTTTCTATTTACAGGAAAGGATTTAACCTTTCACATTGTAAGTAATGTTTTTTATAGATATCTAATGTATGATCAAAAATAGTAGGCAAGATGGATTCTTTTTTCATATTTGAATAAAAGAGAAAAGAATTTCTTTTAAGATTTAAATTGGCATCTGTGTTTTTATGTTAAAGTAGTGGACTTGTGTGTTACTATACAGGAGGCTGTAGAGTGTTGCATCATATGTTGCAGAATGGATAATTTTTTTTTTTTTTTTACATCAATAAAATGCATATCTATATAGATTTCCTGCATAATTTTATTATTATTATTATTATTATTATTATTGCTATTATTATTATTAATTTTATTATTATTATTATTATTATTATTATTATTATTATTATTATTATTATTATTATAATAATAATAATAATAATAATAATAATAATAATAATAATAATAATAATAATAATTATTATTATTATTATTATTATTATTATTATTATTATTATTATTATTATTATTATTATTATTATTATTATTATTATTATTATTATTATTATTATTATTATTATTATTATTATTATTATTATTATTATTATTATTATTATTTTTATCATTATTATTATTATTTTCATTGTTACGGTCATAGTCATTTTCTAGTGCATTAGAAAAAGCTGAGACAGTCTCACATATATAAGCAAAGTTTATGTATAAGGGATCTTTTGTATAGTGCTGTGCTTATTTCAGAAAGGTTTTGTCTCATTTTCCCGATTTTTAGTATTTCTTTCCAGGAATGAGAATATACAGACAATGTGAAAAGTTGAGATGCGGTCTGTAGGTGTTTGTAGTTCCAAGCACAGCCACCTTTGTTGCTGTAGACTGCTGTGTAAACACCCAAAATGTTTTGTCAGTTTTGAAGGTTGTATTGACATTGTCATTTTTTGTACTTGTGTAATATTTTTCACCTCTTTCATGTTATTTTCATTCAGCTGTGTACTTGTAATCCAAGATCATGTACAGGGGCTATTGATTCACTGATTATCTGTGACAATCAGCTGTTTCTATTATCAATTGACCTGTAGTGGTAAAACAAGAGATTATAGATAGATTACTCAAATATATTTGTACCTGTGGTTTATTAGGTTTTGACTACAGTTGTAGATTAGAGTTAAATTTTCATATGGTAGGGTTTTTCATTTAGTTTTAGATGTGGACTCCTGTGATTTTAGGAAATGATCCAAAGAATAATATTTTATAAAACCTTTATTGAAGCAGTACAAATTACTTTTTTTTTATTAGACTGTAGGTCTTTTTAAAAGCAAACAAACTACTTTTGTTCTGTCATCATGACTGTTATTTTTTGTATAAATCAGTTATTAACATTGGTTATGTACAGTATGAGTACTTTTGACTAATCAAGAATGCAAATATATTTGATAACTTTGGAAGAAGGAAAGTCACAGATAAGTTATGTAGCTTTTATCTCTTTAAAATTTCCATTTTGATATGAAGGAAAACATTCATATATATATATATAGTAGTAGATTACCAAGAATGTTTTATTGCATCATGTCTTTTGTGTTAGATGAGCTATATACATGGAAGAGAATTTTAAAGTTGGATGTTATTGTACTATTGGTCTATGATATTAATTAATTTCTGATTTGTGATTGGCACAAAGTTATATTGTTTTGCCTTGATCAAAGGTGTGGAGAGTATGGGGTTCTGTCATAACTGTAAATTGACATAAAAGTAAGAAAGATGATATTGATTAATAGGAAGTTACAACTAAACAAGGCCAGATATTTTATGAGAATGGTGTAATGTAAATGTTTAAGAATCTGAGAATCCATTTCCCACTGCCAGTGCTAACTCGTGTGAGACTCTCTTGTGATGAAAACCGTCTAAATTTCATTGCTAGAGTTATCTTTGATATTGACTCACCATTTCTTTTTGTGAAATAGGTGTGACATCTTGCATGCCTGGTGTGTACTGTGCTGTGGAGTCATGTTCATATGATACTGTACAAAGTAATGGTAGTTTTTTGCATGCTTTAGTGATATCTTTATGAAGGGTATATTTAGGTGAAAGATCTTAGGTCTTTTGCTTCTGAGGTACCTTTTGTATGTACTCCTTTTCTTGACACATTTGCAAGGTGTTACTGAGTGACTGTTGTTGTCGAGTGTTTTATTTTTATTGTGTTTTATGATAGATTATTGTTTGGTCTTAGGATAAAAGATGGATCTGTAGGTGTTCGTATATGTGTGGGAAATGGAGTAGCATTAAATTTAATTTACAAGAAGTGTTACCAGTGAGAGGCAGCCATAAATTCCAAGACAAATATTGTAATTTTATATATTCTCTCAACTCTTTTTCTCTCTCTTGTTGCCCTCATTCCCCACTTTTCTGCCTCACCATATACCATGTCTTCTCATGCACCCTTATCATGTCTACAGTCACAAAAAATATAAGTTTTAGAGTGAGAAGTAGAACATCATGTTAGTTTTTTTGTGTGGTTATGTGTACGTTTCAAAGAGTTTGCTATAATTTCTTCTATTCTACTATGTTTCTTTTTCAACTGCCTGCATTGCATTGAAGGTGGTATAGTAGAAAGTCAGATCCTGGATTGAAATTCAGGTGTGCTATGTCAGGTTGTTCCAGTAACAAAAGCTTGACTTCAGTATCAAGGGATATTGAATTATTGACATGGTTCATGTTTCATGTTCTTTCCTTTAGTGCATGAACTTGGACATTTTATCATTCTAGTCATGATTTTGGGTAATTGTTTTGAGATGTTTCCATGGAACCTATGTTTTAAAATCTGTTGAAACTGCCTTTTTGCCAAAAACAAGAAAAAAAAACAAAAAAAAACTACAACAACAACAACAAAACAAGAACAAAAGCAAAACACAAAACCCCAAGAGTCAAGAAGAACCTTTATGGTGCTACAAGTGGTTGTAATTCATGGTACATATTTGGTTGGTCATCTGACTTAACTTTAAATGCTTATTGAGACTGACTGACACAAATGCACATGCATCGTTTGTTTCCATTGCTTTCAAAATGATCAGCTAATAAGAGTCCATCCTTGCTTATACATACACTGAAACCCAAATTTACATGCGTTTCAATTTTTTTAGATTTTACTTACCTTTACCCATGCATGGATAAAATGAAAAAAAGGAGGGGATATATAAAATTATTCCCCCCAAAAATATTCATGCTTGAATAACATTAATAGAGGAAACTTAATTCCTGAATGTATTTTAGTGCAAAATTCAGTAATTTGCAGACTTATTCTTAAAAATTAGTCTTGTCGTTATTCTTTTAAATAGTTTGTCTATTCTTGTCTGTCTATTCTCATAGGGTCCTTTTTGAATTATTGCAGTGTGATTCTTGAATTTCAAATCTAAACTTCTGTATTTTATGATTCAGCATATGAAGTTATTTCGCAGTCACATAAAGGTCTGTTGCAAAATCCTTCACTGTGTATATGTAAATTTCAGTCCAAGAGGACAAATGTAAGCTTTTACTGATGAGTATCAAAATTTTGTTGATTGTGGTATACTCATTTGAACATATTTTTGAACTTGCTTAGTGCCTTTGGGATCTATAAGCTGACACTCTGCAGACTTTTAGGTCATATATTTAACGGAATAGGAAATCCTTGGGGAGTTTTGGGAATTCAGATATGCTTTATGAATGGTTGTTCAGGAATTCAAGGTTTCTCTAATAGATACAGACAGCTTTTCAACAATGCTTGTGTGTGCAAATGGCCACAACACCTACTTTAAATAAGCATGCAAAATTAATAGCATCTAAATGTAATTGCAAGCATCTAAAAAGACAGATAATACAGACCATATGACCATGCACAATCACACTCACTCTCAAACCCAGCACCCACATGCCCACCCACATGCTTATCCACACATTGAACACACTTCCAGCATACACACACCTACCTTAAATGTTTTAATGTAGATATCCAGCCTTCTACTGTTATTGTTAATTCTCTGCTTTTGTATATTTTGTTGTTGCTTGATTCAGAAGTCACACTATAAACTGATGGATGTTATCAGGTAAAATATATCTGAGTGAAGAGATACCATTAACACTGATTTGACTTTAGGCCTAGTTTCTTGTACATTTAGATGAACTGTTTCTCAAAGAATTTTAATACCTGATTGCTTTAAGAAACTGTATCCTGTAAAATGAATTGTACTACTGTAAAATATTTATGTTTACAGTGTTTTATTCCTCTCCTATGAATTCAATATCAAAATGTAAATGTACCAGTAACTATTGTTGTATACATTTATTCATCAAGTTCTCATGTGAATGCTATACTATTGGGAAAGTCTCAGACTACCATTGTGTATATATTATTTTTCCTCAAAGTTACTTCGGACATGAATGAACCAGTATCAGGGAAGAGAATAGTTCCCTTTATTACTAAACTTTATTCAATTTATTATTGAACTTTGCTTCTCTTAGGTCTGGACTTTCTCTGGGTTACTGGGATGCAGTGCCGTTCCCATACTCCCCCCCCCCCCCCGACTGACTGTATAGCCTAACACAACCAACAATTGTACAAAGTCCAGGGAAGCTCTCTATTCTTAGCAGATTAGTCAATGGAAGTTGTGTCTCATCATAGTTTAATTATGCATATAAGATTTCTAGCTGTTGTTGTGACATGTAGATTTTTTATCCTTAATAAAGCTGTCTTAATTATGGATGCCCTATCCCTTTAAAATGGTCCTTAAATGGTTGACATTCATCATTTTATATTGAAAAAAACATCCTTTAGAAATTATACAATGGATAATTTCTTTTTATATAAGATATAGCACAATAAATTTCGGCAAAGTTTTACAATAATGACGTAACATGATTATAAAGATATGGAGAATAGTAACAGTGACAGTTATCATACGACAGGAACAAAAGTCGTTAATGCTTGTATCCACAATAAAAACAAAGTACAGTGGGATGTGTGACAGTAACAATATTACCTATCCCTATTGTACCACTAATGATAATGATACTAATTCAGATAATTAATTAGTATAGATAATATTAGTCAATACAATGATAGCCGTAGTAAAAGTAATGACCGTGGTAATGACAATTATATTACAAATTAGAACTGAGAGGATAATGACTATAATAGAGAAATAGAAATATTCATGAAAAAAAACATTGCATTACCAATAACTGTAGTAATACAAATGACATCAGAATACTAAGTATAACCAAACTATAGAAGACACTGATAATTATTTGTCACTATTATTGACATGATTGTTGCGATTATCATTATTTTTAATTGTGTATAAGTATACCATCATAAGCATTATGATTATTTATATTGCTATTACGGATGATTATGATTATAACAGCAACGACAATAATAATAATAATAATAAAAGATTATAGTGATGGTAGTAATTAGAACAATGATGAAGAAGAAAAAACAATAATGATAATAGCAATAACAACCACCATGATAAACAATTATAATGAGGATGTTAATGATATTGATAGTGATAATAAAAGTTATGATAATAATAGTAATGATAATAGCACTAGCAATAATAACTAAAAAGATCATAATAACGATAACGACGGTGACAACGACGATGACGATGATACCGATGAAGATAACAGTAATAATGATAACATCATTGATAATGATATTGAAAATGAGGAAAATCATAATAACATGATACACATAGTGATAATATGACGTGGGTCCCCCATGGCGAGCCTCAAGGCCCATCTCTAACTTCTCGAAGGAGGTCTGGTCAATCTGCTCAAGCCACGACTTCCTAGAACGTCCCACGGGCCTCCTCGACCCAGTGTTAAGGAAACCTGATATGCAGGATCATCCACGGAGAACCGAGCTCGGTCCTTGCATAGCTTGAATTGGCGGTCCAGGATTGTACAAGTAACAAGTCCCTTGGCGATGTCACGGTGTAACCGTTGGTTGGGTACAGTCCTTCCAACTGTACTCCATGATCCAACATAAGGACCTGTTACATGAAGGCATGAAGACGAGACTCCAAGGCATGAGAGAACGATTAGGTTTCACTTCCATAACGCAAAAGTGACTTATCTGGGCGGCGAAGGCACGTAGCTTCTGCAAAGGTACCGGCATCTCCTAATTCTCATGTCGACTCAGTTCATGGTTTTTGCTACCAGGGAAATCCATCTACTACCCAAAGTCCTGAATCTTGGTCTTGGTTTTTAGGACCTCTAGACCCAAATGCTTCGCCTCATTGCTAAATGCACAGAGTCGGCATTATAGTTTCTAGATAGGATAGCAAAATCGTTGGCAATGTCAAGGAGAGTGATCTTGATATTGCCCAGTGTTGCTCTACAGGGGGTTTGTATAGTAGCTCTACCCAGTATCCAGTCCATGCGTGTTGAAAAATGTTGGTTTGAGGACAAGCCTGGCCTCACTCCTGAATTAACAGGGAAGGCACTAGACAGGCCCTCCACCATACTTTACAGCTTCCCCAGAGGCTCAGGAGTTTCCAGAGCTATTCGTGATGCACCGAGTCAAACGCCTTGCGGTCGATGCACGAAGCCAACAACCAAACACGCTATGGCGTTGCATAGTGGCTCTAAGTGCAAGGAGTGAATGCAGATTGATCCAGTCTCAGGTGCCGTAGTAGGTGGTCCCTGATGCAGGAGAATCTTGCCTCTTAAGCTACGTTCGGAACTGCTCGTCTTGCTCGTCCAGACATCTTATCCAGGGCCAGCAGGGCAAGTGGGTCGCGTTCGGAACCTCCAAGACCCTTTCTG
>NC_091550.1:35059982-35062482 GCF_042767895.1 Penaeus vannamei | reverse complement strand
GCATGGAACCGAGAAATAAGTGAGGGAAAGGCTGGATCAGATCATGACGTCAGAATTTGATGACGTCACAGAAGTTGCGATTCTGTTTTTGGAAAAAAAAAGCACATACGGTTTATTTTGATGAAGGCGGCAACCACGATCTGGGTGGATAGCCCGCTCTGCTGACAAGAATCATGCCAAAAAGTGAATAGACTATTTTATTGCGAATTTGTGATGATAATCTTTCACTCGAATCAGTTATAAGAAATTACGAAGGCGCTACCATCACGAAATTCGTGCACTACTGGACGAGTGGTAAGCATGGTCTAGCATTTTGGTCTTTTCAATTTTCTAAAAGGATGAAAAATAAGGATTTTAATGGTTATATTTTCATTGAACAATCCTCAAAGTAGCCCTGTGGATGAGAAGAGTTGGTGATTATGATTATGGATGAATAATTCCTAAGTGGGAGTCAAGCTAAAAGCCTATATATGATTTTTTTTTTTTTTTTTTACTCAGCTTGAAGGAATTAAGTATACCTACTTTTATTAATACCTCCATGCACTCAATGTATCAATGAAAGGTATTTTATTTAATGTGTAGGATATCAGGCCAACAAAAATATATGAAGTCAAAAACGCCTGAAAAGCCATTGAAACTTTAACACTGTTGGATACTGTACAAAATGTAAACATGAACATGTGCTATTCTAAAAATAGCCCGACCTGGTATCCTACACATTAAACGAAAAACCTTTCATTCATTCATTGAGTGCACAGAGGTAATTTCTTCAGCTGAATAAAAAAATACAGGCCTATGGCTTGACTCCCACCCTGAGCAATTCCACTTGAGAATCGTTCATGCATAAACACAATCGCCCACTCCTCATCCACAGGGCTATTTTGATGATTGTTCAATGAAAAAATAACCATTAAAATAATCATTTTCCATCCTTTTTGGAAATTGAAAAAAACAAAATGGATAATAAACCTTTTGTGCATTTCCCCCCAAAAACGGAATCGTAACGTTTGTGACATCATTAAAATCTGACGTCATGACCTCGAGTTGCTACTGATTTAGCCTTTCCCAAATAAGTGAACTCTTAAAGAATTCTTCTCTGACATAATTATTACAAATGCTATATATATATATATATATATATATATATATACAAAACAAAACTACCGTGCTGATAAATAAACTGGCAATGCCAACACTAAACGAATATAGCAATAACGGTGTCTGTCGGCATTTTGACAATAAACTCCAAAGCGCGTGGACAAGAATAAGCTTGAAATATTTCCTTTGGCAACAAATGGTGATGAATAAAAAAAATGTTTTGACCCGGTTCTTTGTTTAACAATGATGAAAAATAAATAGATAAAAAACTGTTTGGACTGTCCCTTTTGTTTGAGGTAAACAATAATATATTACTATAACAGTGTTTGTATTGGTTCCTATCTATACAGTAGATATATATCCAACATAATGGATATAATCAAATATATTATTTTTTCTACATGTGCTTAAATGTTACTACTGTGAAGATTATTTGAACAATCTCACTGTGTCTAGTTCTGTTTACATTTTATGTGATTGGCTGAAAGAATCTAAAAAATTATGTATAGCGCTCACTGATTGATTGAATTGCTTTACTAGAGCCCTCTGCTGGCTAACATTAGAATCCCCTGTCAGACGAGCCGCACGATAAGCATCTGTGGCATCTAGTGTCTCCTGCGAGATGAAATTCTGTCTTGCTCTCAGGCATTCACCAATCGTTCCTTGAGCTGCATCAAGCATTACTTACTTGAAGGTGTCCCACAGAAGTACAGGGTCCGTCAGATTGTCAAGCGCTGCAAAACGACCAGAGACTGCCTCAGCAAACCCCCAGGCACACTCCCCCCTAGCCAGTCCAATTGAAACATCCTGGGGTGATCATTGGACCTCCGGGGAGTTTTGAAATGGACCCGGAGGGTAGCCACAGTCAGTCTATAGTCAGTACCACAAAATTCAACATTCCTATACACTCTGCAATTCTAGTGGATCCTCCAATGACTGCTAATGAGTATGTGGTCGATCTCCTTGGCTGCATTACCCGCATCACTGTACCAAGTCCAGTGATGTGGGTCTTGGTACTGGTACCGGGAGCCAGAAATCCTCAATTTCTGTGACCTAGCAGTGTCCCAGAAAAGGAGGCTATTCTCGCTACTGGCATCATCTCCCGAGCCATAGGGACCGACAGACATCTCATAGCCAGCTCAATCACAACCAGATACCGCATTGAAGTGACCCAGAACACGAATATCTCGCCGGGGACACCTGTTTGACACAGATGCTAGTTTAGGGTAGAACATCTCTTTCACACCAAGTTTACAAACATCGGTAGGAGCATACACAACAATGAGACATGATTCCAAATTCTAGCTTCAATCTCATTACCATTATATGCTCATCGACTGGAGTAACCTCTACTACCGAGGGCTGGAGTCTGTTGCCTGGTCTTCTCACCTTTGAGAGAGCA
>NC_091550.1:35031409-35033909 GCF_042767895.1 Penaeus vannamei | reverse complement strand
TATATATATATATATATATATATATATATATATATATATACACATATATATATATATGTGTGTGTGTGTGTGTGTGTGTGTGTGTGTGTGTGTGTGTGTGTGTGTGCTTATGTACATACACATATAAGTACATATATATAAATATATATATGTACATATATATATATATACAAACATATATATATATGTATGTATGTATGCATATATATTTATGTGTGTATATATATATATATATATATATATATATATATATATATATATATATATATATATATATATATACTTGCATATACATGAAAATGTTTGTGTTTGCATGAATGATTGTATATGCAGACGTTGTAGAAAAGTCATACGTTTATTCCATAGTCTTTCCTTTGTTGCCAGTTTTACTAAATTTACCGCAAAAAGATTCAGCGAAAGAAAGCAAACCACCCTCTCAAGACGGAGAAAATCGTCTGCTGATCTAAGCCATCTCAATTTTATCCTTTTTATATCTAGAATTGATAGCTCTCCTTGATTTACGAGAGAGCTGTAATGGCTAAAGTTATCCCTGGGAGATGTTGTATTTCTGTATCGCCAAATGGCAGTTTGTCTTCGATGTGATATCGTTACTTGTCTTGAAGATGTATGAACTGTCTCGGGAGCGATTTATGAGTCTGTTTTTATTTTGTATTTCACTGCTTGTTATTCACTCATTTCCTTGTTCTTGCTGCATTCCATTTTCCTGCAGGACGACTGGGAAAGAATGATCGTTATATCTTTAATCCTTGCATTGCCCGACAAAGTGTTTTCAGTTTGAATAAAATGTTTGTGTTGTGTTACTATATAGAGATTATGGGTTTAATGAGCCTGTCTCTATAATAATATGTGGTCATATATGTGTGTATATATATATATATATATATATATATATATATATATATATATATATATATATACGCGCGCGTGCGCGCGTGCGCGCGCGTGTGTGTGTGTGTTTTCAAGTAGTTTATTGGGAATTCAGATAATTTTTGGTTAAGTCAAAAGTATTGATTTCATGGTCTCTATTCGTTAATGCATTCGAGCAATATGTACTTTTAACTTTTTGCCATGTTTAAGCATATAATACTAGTCTTTTTGGTGTCTACAAACAATCGAATCTAAATAAGCACAGAGATAAACTACGCTAAAAATGATATTATTAATAATATGATGCTAAAGCGAAAATATAAGCAGTTATTACTTCCAAAATGCAGACGTAAAATGATTAGCAAATCTTTCCTGCCGAATCCTCTGAGACGAAAGCCTTTGATGGATGTTTCGTCTCTTATCAAAGCATTAGAAATCCGAAATTAATATCATTTCGGGAAAAAGGGCGACATTTTTGCTCTCTCTCTCAGTCGTCGGCAGCAAACCACCGCGCTCATTATAATGTGCCTGAAGCGCTCTTCTGTCCGCAAGAAAAAAAGGCGGGAAAATAAGAGCAAAAACGGAGGAGCTTTTCCAGAACTGATTTGCACTCGCGTCCCCGGCTTTTCCCTCGACGGTGAAAAATAATAGCAGTCGACAAGTCTCTTCCAAAGGGAAAAGGCCAAGAGAGTAGGAAATAAAATCCGAGAGGAAATAATGAAGAGCAACGACACAGGATACACCCTCTCCCGGCGGCATCTTGTTAGGGACTGATTCTTGACTTGATCTTCCTTAATGTGGCGGATCCAGCACTTGCTAAAGAGGAGGGCGGAGGCACGGAGGGGAGTGAATTATCGTTAACGTTATCATCACCTCTGTCATTTTCACTATTGGTAGTGTTAGTAATAGTAATGATATCATTGTTGTTATTATCACTATCACTGTTATAATCATCATTATTATAGTTATCATTACCATTATTATCATTACGAATACTCCTAGTGTTCGGGCGTTCGAGGCTACCTGGTGCAGTGAACCCTCAAGCCTGGCGCAGACCAAGATACATTGTATCGAAACAGTTGAGCAGCAATGTGTCTGTCCTGTTTCGATACTGCTGCTCAACAACTGAGCATTTCAGATTTGTTTAGTAACTGCTGCGAAACAAGCGACTTTATTCAGCGACTGTTGCGACACACGAGAAACACTAGCGCCAATTTGTATCTGAATTGTTTTGCGACGGTTGCTGAAAATTGCACGTTGCTATGCCAAGATGCACTTAATATTCCACAAATTGGGAGCAAAAATCACGAAGCTACGATGACTCACATAGCTTAATAACGCCAGAAAAAAATAGTAGTTTATCACGCAACTGCATCCCCTCACATAGTGCTGTCAGAAAAAAAATAGTTGCCTATTATGCAGCTGAATTGACACACATAGCTCAGTATTGTCGGAAGCCTAGTATTTGTGTTTTCAATATATACAATAGGTAATTTAAAGGGGTAGATGACAGTAATATCAGTTTAATTTCCTTGTGACAATATGATTTTATAAGCTATATTCTTCAAGTTCGAGGACATATTGTATATAGTCACATGCTCTAGCTGCACTT
>NC_091550.1:35006116-35011116 GCF_042767895.1 Penaeus vannamei | reverse complement strand
AACACACACACACTCACACAAATGTGGAAACACACACACACACAAGTGCACACACACACACACGTGCACAAACACACACACACACACACACTTGGACACACACGTGCACACACACACGTACACACACAAACACACACACTCACGTGCACACACACACACACACACATACACACACACGTGCACACCCACACACACAAACCTGCACACACACACACGTGCACACACACACAAACACAGACACACGTGACACACACACACACACACACACACACACGTGCACACGAACACACACACAAGTTCACACAAACACACACATACACATGTGCACACACACACACACACACACCCACACACCCGTGCACATACACAAACAGACACGTGTACACACACACACACACGTGCACACACACACACACTCACGTGCACACACACACATAGACACACATACACGTGCACACACACACACGTGCACACACACACACACACACGCGTGCACACACACACACACACACACAAACACACACACACGTGCGCACACACACACACACACGTGCACACACACACACACACACACACACACACACGTGTACACACACACACACACACACACACACACGTTCACACACACACACACACACACGTGCACACAGACAATCGATAATTACTGCAATAAAGGCAAAAATTAACTCTATTCCAATAATTTCCATACTAATAATGGCAATAGAAATAATAATAACATCATTATCATTGTCATTCTAATTATTATTATTGTCATCATTATTTCTAAGATCATCATTATTGCTATTATCATTATATGAATAGTTATAATGACAAAAATGTCAATAATAATTAGCATAATAATTATTATAACTGCAATAATGATAATAACAATGATAATCATGATGATAATGGCTATAATGATAATAATCATAAAAATGATGACAGTAATGATAATAATGATGATAATAATTATCATTCATTCCATTTATAATGAAATAAAGGCCAGAAGTAATAAAATCCCAAAAGTCGAATAGTGGCAACATCAAGCGTATTACAGCCTTTTGAGAGAAACGTCGAAAGAAAACCCTTTTCGCTTTTTAATGGTAATTATGAGGATTTTAACATTAACTCAGGTAATTATGATTATTTCCATGATAATTCCTTTATCATTGACAATAATGATGGTAATTATGATGATAATGACAATGATTATGACAATAATAATGATAATAATGATAAAGTCATAATCATAATGATAATCTCGATAATTACTGCAATAATAGCAATAATGAACTCTATTCCAATAATATCTATACTAATAATGGCAATAGAAATAATAATACCATTATCATTGTCATTATAATTATTATTATTGTCATTATTATTTCTAAGATCATCATTATTGTTATTATCATTATATAAATAGTTATAATTATAAAAAATGGCAATAATAATTAGCATAATAATTATTATAACTGCAATAATGATGATAATAATAATGATAATCATGATGATAATGACTATAATGATAATAATCATAAAAATGATTACAGTAATGATAATAATGATGATAATTATCATTCAGTCCATTTATAATGAAATAAAGGCCAGAGGTAATAAAATCCCAAAAGTCGAAGGAACGGCAAAATCTAGCGTATTACAGCCTTCTGAGAGAAACGTCGGAAAAAAACCCTTTTCGCGTTTTAATGGTAATTATGAGGATTTTAACATTAATTCAGGTAATCATGATGATTTCCATGGTGATCCCTTTATTATATTATTGTCATTTTTGCAGTTATAATAATTATTATGCTATTTTATTGCTATTTTTATCATTATAACTATTTATATAATGATAATAGCAATAATAATGATCTTAGGAATAATAATGACAATAATAATAATTATAATGACAATGATAATCATGTTATTATTATTTTTATTGCCATTATTAGTGTGGAAATTATTGGAATAGAGTTAAATCTATCAGTAATTATCATTATAATTATGACTTTATCGTTATCATTATTATTGTCATTATCATTGTCATTATTATCATAATTATCATCATTATTGTCAATAATAAAGGAATCATCATGGAAATCATCATAATTACCTGAATTAACGTTCAAATCCTCATTATTACAATTAAAAAGCGATAAGGTTTTTTTCGACGTTTCTCTCAAAAGGTTGTAATACGCTAGATTTTGCCGATTTTCGACTTCTGGGATTTTATCATTTCTGGCCTTTATTTCATTATAAATGGACTGAATGATAATTATTATCATCATTATTTTCATTACTGTCATTTTTATGAAGACTATCATTATAGTCATTGTCATCATGATTATCATTATTATTATCATCATTATTACAGTTATAATAATTATTATGCTAATTATTATTGTTATTTTTATCATTATAACTATTTATATAATGATGATAGCAATAATGATGATCTTAGAAATAATAATGACAATAAAAATAATTATAATGACAATGATAATGGTGTTATTATTACTTCTATTGTCATTATTAGTTTGGAAATTATTGGAATAGAGTTAATTATTATCATTATTATTGTCATTATCATCATAACTGTCATCATTATTGTCAATAATAAATGAATCATCATAGAAATCATCATAATCACCTGAATTAATGTTCAAAATCCTCATAATTACCATTAAAAAGCGAAAAGGTTTTTTTTTCGACGTTTCTCTCAAAAGGCTGTAATACGCTAGATTTTGCCGTTTTTTCAACGTTTGGGATTTTATTACTTCTGGCCTTTATTTCATTATAAATGGAGTGAATGATATCATTATTATCATTAGTGTCATCATTTTTATGATTATCATTATAGTCATTATCATCATGATTATTGTAGTGTACGGCTTAGGATGATGTCATCTCTATGAACCTCGGCCAACGCATCACGAGCCGCCGGAGACGAAATCCCCGCCGTGTGCCACGTGAGGTTACATCCCGCTGACGTATATATATATTTTTTCACCTGCGACTGAGTCTCGCAGGCTTTCTTATTCATCTATTTATTTTACTTTTACGTTCAGCCATCAGTCAAGGACTGTGGTGATAATGTGAACTTTGTTATTTTTATAACTATGAACGTAATTCTAACCAAGTCTCACTACTTTTGTGGCGTTGAAGTCGCCAAGCCAAACTAACTATTTATTAATTTTTAAACATGAATATTGTAAATATATCATGACCGAAATGCACACACCTTTGTCTACCTTTCCATGACTGAAAATGCCTGTAACTCCCTAGTGAGTGCAATTTGCTCCCAAAATAAACATCATACCATCATAGAGCTTTTACTCAACTCCAGTCAGAATAATTCATAATCTTACCACCACTAAAGTTCTGGTTCTGACCAAGGTTAGATGCCTAAATCTTTCTCAGACTCGGGTCTCCTAAACAGCACATTGCTGGTTGCTCTGACACCATGCAACCCTTGAAAGGCTGTAAAAAGGCTAGATAAATCAGAGAATATTAAGCTGATATCAAAAGAACAGATTCATTTTGCTATACCTGTGTTCCCGCTCCCAGCAGGCGGATGCTCAAACCGAAGGGAAGAAGAATAATTCTATGATCTTGCTTTTTTCTTCCAAACACGTCCACGCAGACGCTTAGCCTACGCTATCTCCCTTTTCACATCTACACACTTACACATCCAACATTCAGCACACACATTCTGTACTTTCCTTCCACCCTTCTCTGATACAACACCCACACCCACTTACACGACATACAGGGTTCCCGAACCTACTAATCGGGTGGTGGCAGCGTGCTGTAGGCCCGGAACCTTACATCTGTTCACTGCAGACGAATCTTTCCCTTGAGCAAAAAACATATTCTCGGTTGAGCCCGGACTCAATCAGACCACTTAAAATCTTCTGGGTCTACGCCCCACTACAACTGTCTTTTTGGTAGGCAGCGGTGGGAGAGAACAGTCATTCTATCTATAAAGTGCCTGGTCAAGCCTTTGTGCGTCTATCGCACGCTAAGTAACGGGTTGTAGAGCAAGTGCTGGGACGCAAAAATGCCTCGCACACGCAATACCGTCCAAGGAGAACCCACTAATGAGTCCTCAGGATCCTCTGCTAACACCCTTTTTGAGGGCCCCGAGTTTCATCGAGGAGATAATGCTCAATCTTTGACTTTGGGGCAAAGGCTAGAGCCCCGTGACCACCTCTCGCTCTCGATGTATGAGGAGCTGGTGGATAAATTCGAACGACTGAATTCTCGGTTCAGTACCCTGGAAGGGCAGTACGCCAATATCGTGCGATTACTGGAGCCCAGGGCATCTGAACCACACACTCGTTCACCAGCTGCGGCTTCTGCATCGCAGGTAGAAGCGGGGGTGCATGCAGTCACAACTGACCACTCGTCTTTAGCGTCGAGGACACTAAACCAAGACTTACCTGCCAGCTGATCAATGGCAGCGTCCATCCCGGGTATGGGATACGCATCTGAAACTGTTTTCGCGTTCAAAGCACGGTAGTCAACGCAAAAGCGTGTCGAACCATCCTTCTTTTTCACTAGCACAACGGGAGAGAGCCATGGTGAGCAAGAAAGCTCGATCACCCCGTTTGCAAGCATCTTGTCGCACTCTGTACGGATGTACAGCCGTGTACTCTCCGGGAGGCGCCACTGTTTCACACGGACGGGTTGGTCGTCCGTGGTTTTGATTTTATGCTTCAAGTGTGGCACCACACCTGGAGGCAGCCCTTCGTTGAACAGATCCGGGTCACGATCAAGTACCTGGACAAGCTGTTCACGTTGGACTGACGACAGGTGAGCAAGATCCACCCGGGGAACACCAACTACCCCTGCTGATGAGGGAAGTTCCTCGTTCTCAAAAGATCCGGTTTGCTTCCATCATCGATAGGAGTCGAGGAATCCATGTCTAAAGCTCCTCGACTATCCCCGGAGGATGAGCCCACATTTTCCGGGTTGACGGCGGAATCCTGGTCCAT
>NC_091550.1:34943969-34946469 GCF_042767895.1 Penaeus vannamei | reverse complement strand
TACCATTATCATTACTATTGTTATAACATCATCATTACCATTATCATTCTTATTATTACTTTGATTATTATCATTATTAGCATTATTATTATCATTACTACTATTACTATTATAGTAATAACAATAATAACAATAATCATCATTATCATTATAATTATTATATATAATCATAACTATTATTACTATGATCATCATCATTAATATCTTCATCATTACTAACATAATCATTATCTTTATTATCATTATCTTATTATTACCTTCGCCAAGGAGGTTATGTTCTTGGTAGTGTTGGTTAGTTAGTTAATTAGTTGATTAGCTGAATACCTCAAGAAGTTATGAATAGATTTTTTACTACAGGTGTGCCTTAGCCTTACTTAAATGTCATAAAATTTTGGTCGTGATACGGATTCATGGCAATTTTTCTTAAATAATTGCATCAGGGGTAACTATTATTATTATTATCATTATCTTTATTACTTCCGCTAATGAGGTTATGTTTACGGACGTCACCAGTGTGCTTGAGAAATAACTGAATTTAATGTAATTCTTCGGTTGTGAATATTCATGTTGCATCATTGACATTATTGTCTTCCCGGATGTGTGCGCTCTTAGAGTGCTTCTAGTTGTTATTATCATTATCACCATTATCTTATCTTCATCATCATTATCGCCATCGTCATTATTATCTAAAATCTAATTGTTATCATTATTATCATAATCTCTTCAATTAAAATAATAATAATAATAATAATAATAGGAATGATAATAATGATAAACATTATTATCATCACCACTATCATCCTTCTTATTACTATTATCTTATTATATTATAATCTCTTCAATTAAGATAATAATCATAATAATACTAAGAAGAATGATAATAATAATAATCATTCTTCTCATCACTATTATCATCATTATTACTATCTTAATTATGATAATTGCCATTATCATCACTATCGTTAATATATTCATTTTCATTATTATCATTATCGTACCATAATTATCATAATTGTTATTTCTATCATTATCAGTATTTTCATCGTTATCATTTTCAGTATTATTGTTATTGCTTAATATCATCATTATCATTATCAACATTGTTATTATTAATATTATCCTTATTATTATTATTATCATTATCATTTCTATTCTTAATATCTTTATCATTATTGCTGTTACATATTAATGATAATAACAATGATAACAATTTTATTACCCTTATAATAATAATAATAATAATAATAATAATAATAATAATAATAATAATAATAATAATGATAATAATAATGATGATGATGATGATGATGATGATGATGATTATTATCATCATTGTCATTATCATTATCATTACTGTTATCGTTAATGCTATTGATATTGCTATTATCATTATCATTACTATTATCTTTATTAACATTATAAGTAGTAGTAGCAGCAGCAGTATCAATGTAATTATATTAGCATCATTACTATCTGTATTATCATTTTAACCACTATTTTTTATTATCATCATTACAATTCTTGGTATTATCACAATCATCATTATTATCATCGTCATCATCATCATCATTATTATGTTTATCATTACAATTATTACTGTTACTACTACTACTACTACTATCATTATTGCTATTTTTGTTATCATCATCATCGTTATTATCATTATCGTCATTATTATTATCATTATCATTATTGTTATTATTATTATTATTGTTGTTGTTGTTATCATCATTACTATTATCATTATCACGATCATTATCATCATCTTTATTATGATTATTATGAACATTACTATTACTATTTTTGTTACTATTTTCATTATTATCACTATTATTATAATCGTTATCATAATGATGATGGAAATTATGACGATTATGATAAAAGTATAGTGATGATAATAATGAGGGCAACAGATCGAATATTAATGATAATAGTAATAGTAATAAGAATAATGATAACAGTAATGGTAACAATAATAGTTATGATAATAACAACAATAATAGTAATAATAATCATTATTAATAATGATATTGATAATGATAAAAATAGTAATAATAACAATAATGATGATAACAATAATTGTAATAATAATGATAATGATTATAATAGCAATAATTATAATAACAATAATAATAATGATAATAATAATGACGATGAAAATAATAAAATGATAATGATAATGAGAACAATAGCAATAATAATAATAATGACAAAAAGAATGGTAATAAGAATAATATTAAGAATGATTATGATAATAGCGATTATATTGATGCTGATGAGGGTGATGATAAAAACAATAATAATAACAAAATTAATGACCGTAATGAAAAGTAAGAACGGTAATTATCTTCATCCTCGTTTTATTATAATTGCATAGAGCAGTCGCAAAAAAAAAATGCAATGATGATAATGAGGACGAAAAAAGGGCTTACTTTCCGACCTGTATGAAGTGTCACAAGAACTATCCATAACTGTACAAAAAAATGTGTCCACGCAACTT
>NC_091550.1:34936469-34938969 GCF_042767895.1 Penaeus vannamei | reverse complement strand
ATAATGATGATTATGATGATGATAATGATAATAAGGTTGATGATGATGATAATAATGATGATGATGATGATGATTATGGTGATGATTATGATGATGATAATGGTGATGATGATGATGATAATGATGATATGATGATGAAGTGATGATAACAACAACAATAATGATAATAATGATGATAATAATGATAATAATAATAATGACAATGATGAAACAATAATAATGATAAAAGTGATAATGGTAATAATAATAATGGTAATAATAATAATGATAGTAATAATAATGAAAATAATAGTAATGATAATAATTTTACTATTGTTAAAACAATATTATCAATAACATCGATAATAATGATAAGGATATTAGTGATAGTGATTATGATGAAAATGATGATAATAATAGCATTAACTAATGATGAAACCAATAACAATAATTAAGAAATTAATTGATATATGATACCAGTGAAAATTGTATGAATAGAAATATTTTGATAATACCAATACCAACAGCAGGAAGAACCCAGGCGAAAAGGATAATAAATATAAACAAATACAACTGTAGAGATCACTATTAGAATCGACGGCTGTTATAACTAATTATGCTACAATTCTTACAAAATAATAAGGATACGAAGATGTGTATAAAAATTAAGAAGAAAGAGAATAAGGAATAATAAGGATACGAAGATGTGTATAAAAATTAAGAAGAAAGAGAATAAGGAATAATAAGGATACGAAGATGTGTATAAAAAAAAACTAGAGAAGAAAGAGAATATTGAAGAAAAAGAAGAAAAAGGAAGACGAAAAACCAATCCAAAAATAAAAAGAAGAAAATCAAAGACGGGCAGTGATGGAGTCTCCTCACGGTGCATGCGGAATGTGCCGGCCAGCGCCCTCTCGCCTTCCCCTGCTTCTCCCACTCACACGAGTAAAGGGAAACTATAATTGCTGAATGCTGAAAGGAGGGAGAAACGGGAGACAAGTTGCGGGGCAAATATAAACAGAAAATGAGGGAAAGTTAAGTGGAACCGTTAGGGTATATATTATGCACGGTGTTTAAAGCATGGCAAATAATACATTTTTTTTTTTTGTATGTTGGTGAGAGATACAATGGAAACTGGAAAGAAAAGTCGCATTTATAAAATATTCATATAGATTGAGTGAGACTGTCACGAAGAGCTAGAGTGAAATATTGTAAAGGTACCATGATAACACATAAAAACAAACACACAAACAAAATAATTCTAGAAAATTCACACAGAATTAGTGGGAGTGGAACGAGGAACAATCGCGAACCGCATGAACTCAATAATTGTTCACCGTGAGCGCTAATCAATGAGCCATTAAATCTGTTCCATTATACACGCGTCCCCTATCAGGAGAGCAGCCCTTCGCTACCTCTCTGTCCAAAATCGGGAAAAAGTGAGAAAGAGGGATGGAAGAAGAGAGAAAGGGAAGGAGGATAGAGAGGGAGAGAACGGAGAGGGAAGGGAAGGGAAAGAGAGAGAAGGGAGAGAGATGGGGAAGGAGGAAAGAGAGGGAGAGAAAGGAAAGAAAGAGGAGGGAGAGAAAGGAAGGGAAAGAGGGAGAAGGGTGAGAGAAGGGAAGGAAAAGAGAGGGAGAGAAGGGAAAGAGAGAGAAGGGAGAGAGTAGGGGAAGAAGGAAAGAGAGGGAGAGAAGGGAGAGGGAAAAGAAGGGAAAAAGAGAGAAAATATGGGAAAAAGAGAGAAGGGAGAGGGAAAGGAAGGGAAAAAGAGAGAAAGGAGGGGGAAAGGAAGGGAAAAAAGAGGAAAAGAATAAGAGCCCAGAGGGAATAGGGGATGGAAGGAAGAGAGAGATGGTAAAATGAATAAAAAAGCGAGAAAGGGAAGAGGGAATACGAGGGACGGAGAAAGGAGAGGGAGAGAAGAATAATAGAGGAAGAGAAATAGGGGAGTGGCAAAGGATAATAGATGGATATATATATATATATATATATATATATATATATATATATATATATATATATATATATATATATATATATGTATATATATACATGGATAGATAAATAGATAGATAGATAGATAGATAGTTAGATAGATAAAATAGATAAGATAGATAAGATAGACAAGATAGGTAAGATAGATGGATGGATGGATGAATAGATATATAGACAGACAGAAAAATAAACAGATAGAATAGAGAGACAGCTAGAGAAAATTAGGCGAGAGCAAACGGGTCATAATAATGCCTGGCCTCCCACCGCGGCCACTCAGCAAGCGACAGGGGTAAATCCTCTCCTAATGATGCCTTGCTTAAGTGCCCCCTAAAGGACATAGAAAACGGAGTCTACGGCAGCGAAATTCGACCCCCTGAGTGCGAGTACAAGTAAAATGCGGATAAATAATGGTTCTTATGGAAAGTTTGGTGGATAGAACCTTATTGCCCTGAGTGCGTTGTGCTGCTTGTTTGCTTGTTGTTGGTTTTCCTTTCCGAGTGAATTTGCTTACTTGGGTTGGAAT
>NC_091550.1:34916469-34918969 GCF_042767895.1 Penaeus vannamei | reverse complement strand
AGTGAGAAACTTGTTATTACGTCCCCAAAGGTGAGGGAGGTGTTGCCACCTCGGTAAGCTTGTAATTAATCTGACAGAACGAACCTTACTTTTGCCAGAACTTCGAGGCAGACAGGTTGTCTTTCGATTCTTTATCTCTCTTCCTCCGGTGTCATCTCTCTTCTCTTTTCTCTATTTCTCTTTTTTTATCTCCATTTCTCTCCCTCCCCGCCTTTCCCTTTAATATTTATCTTTCTCTCCCCTACCCCCTTACTCAGCTACCCTTTTCTTCCATCCCTCCCTTCTCTCTCTCTCTCTCTCTCTCTCATTCCCGCTCCTTCCCCTCTCTCTCTTTCGTGATTGCTAATGGGCACTCTTGACCGTACTTTAGAAAAGGACGGAGGCGGCGGCGACCTCTGCGGAACGGCCTCAGAACGACTCCAGATGAAACCAATCTTCATGAAACGACTCCTCGGGAGACGACTCTTTGAAGGGTAGAAAAACTGGACACAAGACAGCGCTCCTTACCGACATGTTTTTTTTTTTTTTTTTTTTTTTTTTTTTTATAAAACCCCTGAAAAAACGGAAGAAAGGAAGAAAAGAAACCTAAAATATTACCCAAGCTAAATGAAAAGGAACAAAAGAATAGTGTCTTTCTTCCTCCCCCTCTCTCTCTTTCTCACTTTTACTCCCGTTCTCTCTCTCTCTCTCTCTCTCCTCTCTTTTTTCTCCCCTCCCTCTCTCTCGCACTCGCTCGCTCTCTTTCGGAAAGCCAAACGGAAGAGTGCGAGACGAGATAAAGATTTTTCTATGTCTCTCCCTCTCCCCCTTTCTCTCTCCCTCCCCTCCTCTCTCTCTCCTTCCCCTCCTCTCTTTCTCTCCCTCTCTCTCCCTTTCCCCCCTCTCTCTCTCCCTCCCCCCCTCTCTCCCTATCCCCCCTCTCTCTATCTCTCTCTCTCTCTCTCAGCGAGATAAAGCAGAGCATCATCCGCCAACCGCTGCCTTGCTCACCGTGGCCGCAAAGGGGGGGGGGAGGGGGCGAGCCTGGCCGTAACGCTATCACAAGAATATTCAATAAAATAAAAAAAAAGCTGCAAAGGGAAGAATCCAGAGCCTGAGGGGAAAGAAAGATCAAAGGAGAGTCCCCCCCCCCCTCAAAGAAGGAGGTATTATCGAAAAGGTTTATTTGATCGACTGCAGAACTTTAGGCAAATGGTCCTCTGCCTCCCGGGCTCCAGATGCTCCTTATTTTTCTGAAGAATTATCGCTCTCTCTATGTATATATATATATATATATATATATATATATATATATATATATATATATATATATATATATATACATATATATATATATATACATATATATATATATATATATATATATATATATATATATATATATATATATATATATATATACACACACACACACACACACACACACACACACACACACACACACACACACACACACACACACACACACACACACACACACACATATGTATATATATATATATATATATATATATATATATATATATATATATATATATGTATATATGTATATATATATATATATATATATATATATATATATATATATATATATACTAATATTCCTAATGACTTAGGTTTCCAGGGTATGGGCGTCTGGCGTGGCATTGCTGGCGGGCGTGGCCAGGGGGGCCACATGAATGGAAGCAAAAAATCAGCCAGGTTATACCTGTCCCCAAACACATACCATGCATCTGCCAGACATTTTGGATAAGGGTGTTTGTGGTCCAACAGACAAAATTAATGGCTTCATGAAAATGGGCTAGAGTGGCTCAAACACATACCAAATGAAACTAATTGCAAAGTGTTAAGTAATACCTATACACCAAAAACAACCAATGACAGACATTTTGTGCAGTGGGGTATCTGTGCCAGACACCATATTAGTAACCCACCCCAAAAGGTAGTAGCTTACAAGCACAGCAAATAAAAATGAAAACATTAAGGGGGCCTTCGCGACGAATATTTTAAAAAGTACTCGAAAATTTGGAAAAAAAAATCCTGTAATCTATAATTTGTTTTCATCTATCTCTCTATGTATATATGTATATATATATATATATATATATATATATATATATATATATATATATATATATATATATATATATATATATATATATATATATATATATATATATATATATATATATGTGTGTGTGTGTGTGTGTGTGTGTGTGTGTGTGTGTGTGTGTGTGTGTGTGTGTTTGTGTGTATGTGTGTGTGTGTGTATCTGTCACTCTTCTCAGTTTGTTTCTCTTTCCTTCCATCTCTCCCTCGCTCCCTGCCTTCTTTCTTCCCTATTTTCCCCCGTCCTTACTCGTTTCCACCCCCTCCTCATTCCCTCATTCCTTTTCCCATCTTCTTTCCCTCACCCCTTTCTTCTCTCACTCGGTTCCTCCACCTTTCCCACTTTCTATTTTCCTCATCCCTTCCTTCGATTCCTCCTTCTTTCCCACTC
>NC_091550.1:34886469-34898969 GCF_042767895.1 Penaeus vannamei | reverse complement strand
ATAATAATAATAACAATAATAATAATAATAATAATAATAATAATAATAATAATAATAATAATAATAATAATAATAATAATAATAATAATAATAATAATAACAACAACAATCGGAATAACAATGATAATAATAACAATGATAGTGATCATTATAACAATAAAAATGATACTATAAATGTCAATAACAATAGTGATAATAACAATAATATTGATGCTATGAATATCTATAATAATGGTAATAATAACAATGATGATGATAATGATAATGATAATATTGATAGTAATAATGATGGTGCTGATGACAACAATAATAGTAATAAAAACAATCATAATAATAATAATAATAATCAAAATAGTAATGATGATAAAGATGGGGACATTAACATTACTAATTATATAGCAGTAAGAATAAGAATAATGATCACAATGATGATGATGATAATAGTAATAATAAAAATGATGATAATGGTAATAATAATGATAATAATAATAAGAAGAATAACGATGATACGAATAATAACAATTATAATGATGATGATAATAATCATTATTGTCATGATGATTATCATAACAACATAACAATAGCAACAATTAAAATCATGGTAATGATGATAATAGTAATCAATATTGTCATGATAATTATCATAACAATTATAATAGTGATAATTACAGTAATATTTATGATATATTTAAGATAATAATGATAATGATGATATTGGTAATGAGGACAAAAGTGATGTTGATAATCATAATGAAAATGGTAATGATAATGATAATGACAATGATAATGATGAGAATAATAGTACTTTTAGTAATAGTAACAACAACAACGATAATTGTGTTACCAATACCAATTCAAATTGATATTACTTATAGTGATACAAAAATTAATACAAAAGGTTATATCAATAAAGATGATAATGATAATACCAAAAAGCTTACTATGGTTAATATTACTACTACTATTATCAAGAATGATAATAGTATAGTTAAAAAATAGCAACAAGGACTGTAATCATATCATTGTTCTGCAGGATAATACTGGTCCCGGGAATAAAGACAGACAGACAGACACAGACCAAGACCCGCACAAAAGGATAATTTTCCCTCAGGATTCGCCTCAGCGGAGCACGACCCCCTCGCGCCATCACTCTCCGGACATTTCTCGCCAGGTATCACCGCGGCGGCGCCATCAAGCACTCAATACAACCCGGATATAACCCCGTTCAGAGTGCCCGCGCGACGAGACAAAAATCCGGGTCATACAGCGGCTCCCCCCCCCCCCCCGGGACTGCAAGGGAGCCGCCGCCATCTCCAGATTGAGGTTTTATGAGCAAACGGCTTATTTTCCTATCCGGGGGGAGCGAGGCATCTCGGCGGCGCTCGACTCTTCCGATCGACAGCGCTCGACGCTCCCGAACGGCTGTCGGCGCGTCGCGAGGGTCGGGCGGGGGCGGGGAGGGGAGGGGGGAAGGGCGGGGGCAATGAGGGACTTTTATCCATCTCGAAATTGGGTCTTGGGGCTTCGGGGGCGAGGGCGGGGGGGGAGGGGGGCAAATGAAGGACACTGGAGGATCGGGAATCGGAGTTGTGGCGGAGGGAGAGGCCGAGAGGTCGGAGTTTTCTCTCGGGCGGGAGGGGGACGGAAGGAGGGAAGGCTCGACGTAGAAATACTGATCTGTACGGAAACCACATTTACAAACACATACGGCACCACACACATACATATGTATATATATATATATATATATATATATATAGGTAAGTATAATATCATATATATATATATATTATATATATATTATATATATATATATATATATATATATATATATATATATATATATATATATATATATATATATATATATATATATATATATATATATATATATATATATATAAGTGTGCGGGTATGTGCACACACACACACACATACAGATATATCGTGACGTTTACTTGAATTCCATACCCCTATTCTCACCGTCCTGTTATTCTCGATCTCAGCCTCCCCTCCCCCCGAGCTACGCACAAAAATACTACCAAAGAGAGAGGCAGAGATAGGGAAGCAAAAAAGAGAGAGAAAAAGATAGAGACAAAGAAAGACAGAGTGATACAGATAGGGCATTGGAAAGAGCGAAAGATAGGAAAAGGAACAAGTTAGATGCAGAAATGGCAGAGAAAAAGACAGAGAGAAAGTCAGAGACAGAGGCAAAGACGGGGGATAAATAGATAAAAAGATATACAGACTGACTTACAGGCAGACAAACATATAGATAGATGGATAGACGGATAGGTAGGTAGATTGATAGGCAAAGAGGAAAAGAGAAAGGGAAAATATATAGATAGACATAGATTTAGAGATTATCAGTGTTGTTGTGCAATAATGAAACACAAATTTTGTTTATTGTGGCACCATTTTTTCCTCAATCGTGACGACAATCCATTGCGACTAAAGTAGAAGATGTAAATTAGAATGAAAAGGTTGACAATGCAAGAGAAATCACGGACGCGTTTGGTGTTACACGCAATTCTGATGAAGAAAAGGCGCCGAAACGCAGCTCTTACTTTGTGAAATTCCTCTTTCCTTTTATTACCTTTCATTCCTCCCTTTCACACTTTTCTTCCCTCTCCCTCATACCATTTGTATCTCTTCTTTCATGCATTTTCTTCTTTCTCATTTATGCAAATTTAATCTTCTCACTCATGTTCCTTTTTTTATTTTCCATTCGTGCTCTTTGTCCCTCCTCGTTCTTGCCTTCTCTCCTTTTTCGTTCCCTTCTCTCCCTCTTCATTCGTACTTCCCCTACGTTCGTCCACGTACGCGAATCATGTATCACATTAGGAAGTATTCGAGTTTCATGATGCAATATTGGATAGAAGATATTTTCTGTGTCTGATCAACATCAAAGCCCGAACTGCATCGCTTGCCTCATTCAAATGGAAGAAAGACGAAGGGAAAAAATATATATTAAAAAATTCAATTTCCGAATGAAATATTTTTTACTTAGAAACGTTTTTATGGTGATCTAATTCATTTTTTTCATTTCAGTATCTAAAAAAATAAATAAATACAAAGAACTCGGAATCAATCACTATCATTTCATTATGACGTTTATCACATTTGGCATACGAAGGACAACTGATAAATAAAATTAAACGTATCATTCTTATTTTCGGGGACACTGATTTTCAGAATTTTCAAAAAACCTTCAAGGACCCCAACTATGAACCTTTCAGCTCGCCAAATTAAGAATGGCGATAACATCAAGTAAACATCAATGCGAGAGTGATCGCCCGAAGGAATGGCACGGCGCTCAATTTGCGTGGCACTCATCTGGCATCACTTGTGCCAGCGTCCGCTTTCAATGCAGGTCGTTATTCATTACTTCAGAATGCACGGAGGAGATAGAGAGGGGGAGGAAAATATACTAACAGGGGTAAGCAAAGAGGAACAAATCGATCAAGAGCGAGAGAGAGAGAGAGAGAGAGAGAGAGAGAGAGAGAGAGAGAGAGAGAGAGAGAGAGAGAGAGAGAGAGAGAGAGAGAGAGAGAGAGAGAGAGAGAGAGAGACAGAGAGAGAGAGAGAGATTGAGAAATAAATGAATAAATAAACAATGAAAAGGAGTTAACCGCAGAAAGATAGAAGAAAAGGACATTTGTAGATCAACAGCAAAAATACCACCTAAAAGAAAACAAGAAACGCGAAACGAGAGAAATTAAGAGTCAGACAGAATATAGTAACGAGAGAATGAGGTCTGAACATCAGCTGACAAGCCGCTCGGGAGATTAGAACAAGTTCAACATTAGCATGCAGCTCTAGGTATGGAGTTAGTATGTTTGGCTGGATAAAATCCTCGTTCTTATCCCCCACCCCCTCCCAGGATTCCCCATTCCCCGGACACTCCAACTATGACCCCCCCCCCCGCCGTTCCCTTGCCCCCTCCTCCTCCGGACTAACCCACCCCTCCTTCCTTTCCCTTCTCCCTTCCCCCAAACCACACTGACACTCCCCCCCCCCTCTTTCCCTGTTCCCCCTTCCCCCATCCCCCTGACACTCCCACCCTCCCCCTTTCGCTGCTCCCTTCCTCCATTCCCCAATATTCCCACCCTTCCCCCTATCCCTGCTCCCACCCCCTTTCCCCAACACTCCCCTACCCCTCCCCCCTATCCCTACTCCCTTCCGCCATTCCCCTGACACTCCCGCCCCCCATATTCACAACCCCCCTCCTATAGTCCCCCATTCCGACCCCCTCCCCTAACGTTCCTTCAACCACAAGGATTCCCACTCGGAGAAAACCTTCACACGGGCGTTTAGCTTCTGGAACGTGACACACGAACTAAACAGGTTCTGAGCACGTACATACATACACGTACACACGCACACACACACAGGCGCACACTCGCACACACTTGTATACAGGTGGAAGAAGCGAAAGGCGAATGAAAGGGGAGAGAAGCAGGAATTAGGATTAAGAAAGATTAAGAGACTTGCAGAGGGAGATATGTTTGTAAAGTTGACGAGCGTGAAGATGAGGAACAAGAGAAGAAAGAAGGAAAAAGCAGAAGAGAAGGAGAATTATCGTGGTGAGGATGTGGAGGACGAAAATAAGACGGTTAAGAAAGGAAACCCATAAAAGGAGAGATGAATAAAGCAAAGGAAGAGAAAGAGACGGGCACCCCCCCCCCCAAAAAAAAAAGAAAAAAAAAAGAAAAAAAAAGAACAGAAGGTAAAGGAGAAGTAGGTGAGGATATGAATAGCAGAAGGAAGAGAAGATAAAACAGAGGGAAGCAAGGGATGAGGAAGGGGGGAAGGGATAAATGAGAGGTGGAAAGAAGAGAGGAAAACAAGGTGGGAAACAGGTAGAGGAAATGGAAAAGAAAGAAGTATAGAGAAAAGAAGAAGGAAAGATAGGAAGCAAGCGATTAAAGGGGGATGAGAGGAGGAAAAGAAAGGGTCATGGGAAGAAGAAGAAGGAAAAAAAGGAGGTGAAGGAAGAAGAGAAGGAGGAGGAAGAGGATGGAAAAGAAAGGAGGTATGAGAAGAAGGAAAAGAAAGGGTCATGGGAGGAAGAGGAAGGGAATGAAAGGAGGTACGAGAAGGAAGAAGAGGAGAACGGAGAGGAAGGGGATGGAAAGGAGAGGAGGTAAGAGAAGGAGGAAAAGGAGAAGGGGGAGGAAGAGGAGGCGAAAGATAGGGAAGACCGGAGAAGCGAGCCGAGAGAGAAGGCGGAGGAGGGGGAGGATAAGGACGATGAGAAGGAGGAGGATGGAGAGGGAGAGGGAGAGGAGTAAGAGGTTGGAGTCGAGGAGAGAGGAGGAGGAGGCAAAGGAAGGGAGGAGAAGGAGGAGGAGGCGGAAAAGGAGGCTGAGGAGGAGGAGGAGGAGGAGGAGAATGAAGAGGAAAAGAAAGAGGCGGAGGAGGAGGCGGAGGAGGAGGAGGAGGAGGAGGAGGAGGAGGAGGAGGAGGAGGAAAGGAGGAGGAGGGGGTAGAGGAGGAGGAGGAGGTAGAGAGGAGGAAGAGGAAGGAGGAGGAGGAAAGGAGGAGGAGGGAAAGAGTAGGAGGAGGAGGGGAAGGAAGGGGGGAGGAAAAGGAGAGAGGAGGAGGAGGAGGAAAGAGGAGGGATTGAGAAGTGGCGGAGGAGGAGGGAGGCGGGAGAGGAGAGGAGGAGAGGAGGAAGGAGGAGGAGGAGGAGGAGAGGAGGAGGAGGAGGAGGAAGGAGGAAGGAGGAGGAGGATGGAGGAGGAGGATGGAGGAGGAGGAGGAGGAGGAAGAGGAGGATTGAGAAGGCGGAGGAGGAGGAGGCGAGGAGAGGAGGAGGAGGAGGAGGGAAGGAGAGAGGAGGAGAGGAGGAGGAAAGGAGGAGGAGGAAGGAGGGAGGAGGAAATGGAGGAGGAGGAGGAGAGGAGGAGGGAAGGCGGCGGAGGAGTGGACAGAGGAAGGAGGAGGAGGAGGAGGAAGGAGGGAGGAGGAGGAGGAGGAAGGAGGAAGAGGAAGGAGGAAGGAGGACGAGGAAAAGGAGGAGGAGGAAAAGGAGGAGGAGGGGGAAGAGGAGGAGGAGGAGGGGGAAGGGGAGGAGGAGGAGGAAGAGGAGGATTAGAAGGCGGAGGAGGAGGAGGAGGAGGAGGCGGAGGAGGAGGAAGGAGGAGGAGGAGGAGGAAGAGTAGGAGGCGGCGGCGGCGGAGGAGGCGGCAGAGGAGGAGAAGGAGAAGTCTCCCGCCATAAACCTGCTTTCCCGCAGACCCCGCGAGAAGGCCTCGTACATGAGTTGCCAAGTCATAAATACTAGAATTTTCCGACATGTCTATGAATATGTGATGAACTTTGTCCGCCCGCCCATTCCCCTGCCGCGCGCCCATGCTGCATGCGCGCCCACACGGATGCTCCTTCACGATGCTGCCCCTGAGGAAGTTCCAGGAGGGAGGGAGGGAGGGAGGGAGGGAGGAGGGGAAGGAGAAAGGAGGGAGGAGGGAGGGAGGGAGGGAGGGAGGGAGGGAGGGAGGGAGGGAGGGAGGGAGGGAAGGGAGGGAGGGAGGGAGGGGAGGGAGGAGGGAGAGAGAGAGAGAGACAGAGAGAGAGAGAGAGAGAGAGAGAGAGAGAGAGAGACAGAGAGACAAAGACAGAGATAGACAGAAAGAGAGAGAGAGAGAAAGAGAGAGAGAGTAAGAAAGAAAAAGAAGAGAGAGAGAGAGAGAGAGAGAGAGAGAGAGAGAGAGAGAGAGAGAGAGAGAGAGAGAGAGAGAGAGAGAGAGAAAGAGAGAGAGAGAGAGAAAGGCAAAAAAACGGATCTGAAAATGTTATTGGCATTTTAGAGTACTTTCGCGGCGGAAGGGAGGAATTGAGGGAGAAAGGTGGAAGAGGAGGAGGCAAAGGAGGAGGTGAAGGAGGAGGAGGAGAGGTAGAGGAGGAAGAGAGGAGAAAGAGGAGAGGTGGAGAGGAAACTGAGAGGAGAAGGAGGAGGGTGGGCAGTAAGAGGAAAAGGGAGGGAAAGGAGGAAGGGAGAAATGAGAAAGGGAGAACAGAGGAAGAAGAAGTGAGGAGGAAAAATAAGGAGGATAGAAAGGGAAGAGGGTGAGGAGGAAGTAGGAAGGAGGAAGAGGAGAAAGAAAGGCGAAAAAAAGAGAAGGAAGGGGTGAGAATGAAGAAAAGAGCAGGAGAAATGGGCGATGGAGAGAAAGAATGGAGAAGGGAAAAGGAGGGGATTAAGGAGGAAGAAAGGAGAAGGAAAAGGAAGAGCAGGAAGTAACAGAGAGGAGGAGGAGGAGAAAAGAGGATAAAGGGAATAGAAAAGTTTAATTGAAGAGCGACATAACTTAAACCAGTGTTACATCTCCCGTTTACACACGTCTACACTAATTAAGGGAAATTTGGCAAAATCACAATTATAGGGCACACGAATATAACAAATTATATTCCATCTTCTGCTATACAGATATCGAAACAAATACCATTAGTCAGTTTTTGGTCAATTTTAAGTATACTCTGGATTTCTATTAAAAAAGAAAGAAAGAAAGAAAAAAATCCAACGCTAATGATATGCGCGTGTATTGAAATAAAGTGAGTCAAAACTGTCATTCTATTTTTATTCTATTTACTTTACAGATAGCTTAATAATTCCGAAGGTGATTAGAAACTGTTGATAATTGGATTAATTCCCCGGGAAAAAATTTACACTTCCGGTTAAAGATGACGTCATTCCCGGCTTATTACGTCAGAAAATGAGTTGGCGGTTTCTCCGTATGCTTTATATCAAAGTTATTGCTATTAATGTTATGATTGGCTTTATTATAGCTACTAAATAATAACAATGATGGTGGCGATGGCAATGGGAATGATGCTATTGATGATAAAAAGGGAGAAAGATGGTGATAAAAATGATAATGATGACAATAACATTAATAATCAGTGATAGTAATAATGATGATGATAATAAGGATAATTATAGTGATAATAATAGTAATAAAGATAGTAATGATAATGAAAATAATAGCAATAACAAAGATAACAATAACAACAACAGCAATAATAACTATAATAATAACAATGATATTAACAATAATCATGATAACAAAAATGAGGGTAATAATGGTAGAAATAATGAAAATAATTATGATAATGATTACATAACCGCAATGATAATAATAATGATGATGATGACAATAATAATAATAATAATAATAATAATAATAATAGCAATGATGATAATGATGATAATGATAATAGCAATGATATTGAAAATGACAATGATAAATATTATAATAATAAAGATAAATATTATGATAATAATGATAATGATTATAATAACAATGAGAATAGCAATAATGACTAAAATAACAATAATGATAATAACAATACTGATAACAATAATACTGATAACAATAATAATAATGATGATGATAATGATAACAATAATAATAATCATAACAACAATGATAATAATAATAATGACAATAATCATAATGATGATAGTAAAGGTGATAAAGATAATACTAATGATAATGATAATAATAATAATAGTAATAATAAAAATAATAATTGTAATAACAATAACAATCATAATAATAATAATAATAATAATAATAATAATAATGATAATAATAATAATAATAATAATGATAATAATAATAATAATAATAATAATAATGATAATAATAATAACATCAATACTAATCATAATAATAATAATGATAATAATGGTAATAATACTGATGATCAAAATAATAATGATAATAATAATGATGATGATGATGATAGTAATAATGATAACAATAATGACAATAATGATAATGAAAATGATAAGGATAACAGTGATAATGATAACCATAACAATGATAACGACAAGAAGAATAATAATGATACTAATAATGATAATGATAATAATGATTATGACAGTAATAACAATGAACATGACTATTATGAATATAATAATATCAATAATGGTAATAACGATAATAATAATAATAAAACAATAATGATTAAAATAATGATAACTATAATGAAAACATGTATATGACAATAAAAATATTATTGATAATAATGATAATGATAACAAATTGTAATAAAAATGATAATAATGATAACAGAAATGATAATAGCAACAACACCAATAACATTGATAACAATAATGATGATAATAATCAAAACATAAGAAAATAATGATAATAGTAATGTCAACAATATCACAAGCAATAATAACGATAATCATTATCATTACTATTGCTATTATTACCGATATTATTATAACAATAATGGTAATAATTATAACCATCCTCATCTTTACGATTATCATCATCATTATCATTATCATCTTTGCTAATATTATATCATCACTTTCATCATCATTATGATCATTATTATTATCATCATTGGTATCGTTATTATTACTGTTATTAGTATTATTATAATTATTGTTATTATCATTATTATTACATTATCATCATTTCTACTGTTATTACTATTATCATCAATATCATTATTATCATCTTTAATACCATTACTATTATCATTATCATCATTATTTTTATTACAATTACTATTATTATCATCATCGTAACAAATAAACACATACACACAGCATTATTACTGGCTTTATTATAATCAGAATCATTATCATTATCAATGCCATTAGCATTATCATCAATAGTATCGTTTCCATCATCATCGTCATTATAATCATTATTACGAAAGCAAAAATATAGCTAATAGCTAGAAGCACTCAGAGAGCGCATACCTCCGCCCAGGCAACATATGTCATGGATGCAATGAAAATATTCACACGAAGAATTACTTAAAAGTAAGTGTGGTATGAAGCAGTTGTTCGAAACGGAATTCGAAACATGTTTTACAAGAGTTTTGGCCGCAACTGTTCATTAGAGTATGTTCGTGCATGCGTTACCCGTCATAGTTTGCTGAGCCGTCGTCCAGAAACACCCCTTGCCTCATCGCAGGGTCGGCGGATGTGGTATACTTTTTATGGTCGGCAAGAGTATATACATATATACACATAAATATATATGCACACATACACATATGCATATATACATAAACATATGTATATATATTATATACATTATATATATATATATATATATATATATATATATATATATATATATATATATATATATATATATATATATATATATATATATATGAATATATATATCATTATTAAGACACACACACGCGCGCACACACACACACACATATATATATATGTATTTATGTATATGTGTGTGTTTATTCACTTATATTCGTTGATGTAACAGTGCATCTGTATTCTATTGCGAGCATACAATATGTGTTACCTTTCTATTTCCTGATATCCTATAGAGCACGCCTTTCGAATCTCAAATGATTTTCCTCTAAAAATGCATCATCTTTAACTGGTCTAGTCTTTGCAATTACTAATTCAATTAAGTGTAATTAAGTCTACGGGATAGCAGACGTCGTACAAAGGGTATTGCTTGTTTCTTTTCTTTTCTTTTTTTTTTAGCATTTTAGTTTTATCACGAGAGATTTTGGAAAGATTTCTGGTTTCGGCTTCATTAAGTTTTGTTTTCGTTTTTCCTATCTGTTCCCGATTTGGGGTATTTTGAGGCTAGTTTTGTCGTTTTGTAATGTACGGTTATACTATGTTATCAGAATGTATATCTATTATTTGAAGGGGAAGCAGCAACAGCAATGGATGAAATTGAATCTCGACGTTTCGAATTTGTCAAGATCTCCTTATCAGATGAACAAATGACTGACATGGAACTGATGAGGAAACGCTGACGATGTCGAAACGTCAATTTCATTTCTTTTTGTAGCTGTCTGCTTTCATTTTTGTCTAGATGACATTGTGCTTAAGTTTATATGTTTATACATTTTCCAGTAATATAGATGGACACGTCAGTAGTATAGACAGACACGCTTCCGAGTCAAATGCACACACAAACATGTGCACACATACGCATGCACATATAGCCCCCCCTTAAGAAACAAACCAACAACCAAACACAGAACACCCCTCTTCTCCGCTCCCCCCTACCCCCTCCCCCGCCATTCACACCCCCTACCCTCTACACCTCCAACCCCTACCCTGCCCCCTCACCCCAACCCCCTCGCCCCCACCTCCACGGGTCACGGAAGATAAAACCCAGTTAGTTTTACGACTTAACTTTTAAGATTTGTTTACCGCAACAGATTCATTCCCACGGACGGGGCGAGGCCTTCCCTCTCGCTGCCCCGCGTTAGGCCACGGAGCGACCTTGGGCGTGACCTGCTTTCCTTGGCTGTCGATCGTGCGAGTCTTTTTATTTTTCTAATTTCAGTTTATTTGCCTTATTTATATATTAACTTATTATTGTCAGCATGGCGCTAATTGTATCAATAACGATAATGATAATGATGACGATAAGGATAATAGTGACGATAACAACAATACTGATAATGATGATAATGATAATGAGGATCATAAAAAAGGAAAGGTAATAATGATACTAATAATAATGATAAGGATCATGGCAATAGTAATGATAATACTGATAGTAATATTGACATTAATAGTAATAATGATGATGATAACAATAATGATGATAATAATTATAAAAATTATAATTACACTAATAGAGTAGTAGTAATAAGGATGATGATGATGATGATGATAATGACGCTGATGATAACAATAAGAATGATAACAATTATGATAATAATAATAATAATAGTAATGATGGTTTCAGTAATAACAATAATAAAATAATGATAATGATAATAGTAATAGTCATAATGATAAGGACAATGAGAACAATTTCAATAAATCTAGTTTGTGCATTGCGTTTTTTCTACCACAGTACCAACACGGTAGAGTGTTTTACCATTTACTCATTATTATTAATATTTCTGTTATCATGGGAATTACGGACATCATTATTATTTACTATATCCATGATAATTAGCACATTCATTTACATTGCTATCACGATCGCTGTCGTTTTTACTATTAACAATTGTCACTATTTCCCACTGTATTATTTTTCTTTTTCGTCTACCGACCAATATATATCGTTGTTTGATATGCAAATATGCATTCCTTTCTACCAATATGATTCGGGTTATACTGATATCCTCTTATTATTATTATTAATAATATCACTTCATTATTTTTAAAAAGTTATTCTATTTGCAAATAATAATAATCTTTGTTGGTTGTAATCATGATTAGTTGGTGCTGACGCTGCAATCAGTGTCATCAGACTTTTCGATTTGGAAGGAAATATGAATTTTATGTTTTTATTGTTCTTATTGATATCACTTCATGGTTTCAAAAACGTTAATCTATCTGCAAATAACAATAATCTTTGTTTGTTTTAACTATAACTAATCAATGCTAACGCTGCAATCAGTGTCATCAAACTATTCGTGTTGGAAGGAAATATAAATTGAAAAAAAAAATCATATCCTGATTTCCTGAAAAAAGTGTATATGTTCAATGGAATTCGAATTCGTTTGCCATCACG
>NC_091550.1:34866469-34871469 GCF_042767895.1 Penaeus vannamei | reverse complement strand
CTTTCTCTTTCTCAGTCTTTTATCTTTCTCTTTCTCAATCTTTTACCTTTCTCTTTCTCGCTATCATTTTATTTTCTCTATCTTTGTTTTATCCATTAGCATCATTATTTTGCATTAGTATTTCTCTCCATTTGTATATCATTTATTTGAAATATACTTTGCAACTCAGCTTTTGTGTAAAGATAGGAAAGAGTTTTTGTTCTCCTTGCAAAAATAATCTGCTTTGTTAAATAGCTATACATAGCCTATAAAGGTTTGAATGTGAAGCTTTTTCTAACGCAAAATACATTTTTGGGGGAACAGTGTTCATTGCAACAGATATAGAAAAGATGTGAGTGAGATATTCATTCTTTTTCATGCCATTTTTACATTTTTGGTGTTATTTCTGTACTCTGTTTTTTTTTGTGTGTGTATTCTCACTTTCTGTTTCATTTTTCAAAGTCTTTATCTGATTTTTTTTCTCTTTGTGTTTATGCCTGTCTTTCTCTCTCTTTCTCTTGTAATAATAATTATAATGATAATGATGATAATAATAATATTAATGATAATAATAACAAAAGTAATAATAATGATAAGAATAATAATGATAACAATGATGATAATAGTAATAATAATAACAATAACGATAATGATAACACCAAAGATGATAATGATAATAATGATAATGATACTAATACTACTACTACTACTACTACTACTACTACTACTACTACTACTAATAATAATAATAATGATAATAATAATACAAATACTGCTACTACTCCTACTGATAATAACGATAATGATAATAATAAAGATAACAGTAATGATAATAATGATAGTAATAATAATGATAATAACATTTTCATTATTATTACCATAATGATAACAATAATAATGATAATACTACGACCAATGATAACAATAATGAAAGGAACAATGATGATAAGATTGATGATAAGGACAACAGTAACAGCAACAATAGTATTAATAAAAAAATCTGATCGTAGTACTAATCATGATAACAATAATAGTAATCGCAATGATAATGGCAGCAATAATGATAAGACTCCTACCCCTGATGATAATAATGATATTAATAAAAGGAAGTAATGATAACGATTTCCTCTCCCTCTCTCCTCCGCCTCCCCCCCACTTTCTCTTTTTATATGTGTCTTTATTTCTTTCAGTTAAAGGGAAGATTTTTTTTATCCTCGTAGAAAAAGAAAAGAAAAAACAGGCTTTGGGGCAATAATAGCTTTAATTTAGGCAAATAGGTGCGCAAATGCCTTACATACAAACACATAAGACATAATAAGAATAGTATCAATAGCAGAAACAACAGTAGTAAAAATAATGATAAGGATAATGATTGATAATAATATGTGATGATGATAATAATTACAATATTACTACTACTGCTACTACTTAGAATAATAATAACAGTAACTCTAATAATAATAATGATAATAATAATAATCATAATAAGAAAATAATAAGGATGATAATACTAACGACAATAATAATATTGATCATGATAATGTCAATAATAATAATATTTGCAATAATAATAATAATAATAATTATAATAATAATCATAATAACAACAACAGTAACAACAACAAGAATAGGGATAATGAGAATAATATTGATAATGATACTAGTAATGATAGTAATGGTAAAAATAATAACACTAATAATAATAATGATAGTACTGTTGATAAAATATTTATAATAATGATAATGATAATAACAATAATGATAATAACAGCAACAATAATAATGATGATAAAAGTGACAATAATAACAATAATAGTGATAATGATAGTAATGATAATAATGATAATATAAATGATAACAATAATTATAATAATAGTAGTCATGATAATATTACTGATATGCATAATAATATTTATGATAACAACAATAATGATAATAATAATGATAATGACAATAATAATAATGATAATAATAATGATAATAATAATAATGATGATAATGCTGTTGATAATAATAATAATAATGATAATAATAATAATAATAATATAGTAATAATAATAATAATGATGATGAGAATAACAATGATAATAATAATAAGAATATCAATAATGATAAATGATAAAAATAATAATAGTTAACAACGATAGCAATAGTAATAATTGTAATAAAGATAATGATCATATTAACAATATTAACAACAACAAAATTAAAAATTAATGACAATAACAATGTTATTGTAACAAAAAAAGAAAAAACCTGATTAAAATAAAAATCACTATAAAACAACAATAATAAGAATAATAATGAAGATGATAATGATAATGATAATAATGATAGCAAATAATTATGATAATAACAATAATGATAAAAATTAATAATGATAATAATAATAATGATAAAAAATAATAATGATAATAATAACAACAATAATAATAATAATAATATTTACAAAAATCTGTTCATAATTTTCAAAGCTATATCGCTAACCAACTAACCAACGAATGGACAAAATTCGGGATCCTCCATCTATCCATAACTTTTTGATCTCTCCTGCTAACCAACTAAGCAATGTTACCAAAACCTATCCTCTTTGACGGAGGTAACTGTAAGGTAAGCCTCAGAGACAGCTTACCTCCGCCAAAACAATAGGGTCATTAATGTAATAAAAACACACTTGATGAAATTACCATTAAAAATCGTGGATTCAGATTGCCACCTAAATTTAATGGCATCTAAATTGGGCTAAGAGACACCTCTGGTAAAAAAAAAAAAAAAAAAAAAAAAAAAAATGTATATAACTTTTTGCTATAATGGGAAACATGGTACTATTACTGCTAATAGTAATAGGAACAATGGTAATGATGATAATAGAAATATCATTAGTGTCATAATCATTATTACTTTTCCAATATTATTATGATTTTTATTACCGTTATCATTATCATAATCACCATTATTATTCCTATTATCATTAGTATCAGTATTAACATCATTATCGTTATTATCATTATCAGTATTAATATGATAATGATAGTAATAATAAGGATAATAACGATTATTATTATTATTATCATAATGATAACAATAATAACAACAATAATAATGATAATACTACGACCAATGATAACAATAATGAAAGTAACAATGATGATAAGATTGATGGTTAGGTTAACAGTAATAGCAACAATAGTATTAATAAAAAATCTGATCGTAGTACTAATCATGATAACAATAATAGAAATCGCAATGATAATGACAGTAATAATGATAATAATGATAAGACTCCTACCCCTGATAATAATAATGATATTAATAAAAGGAAGTAATGATAACGATTTCCTCTCCCTCTCTCCTCCGCCTCCTCTCCCCCCCCCCACTTTCTCTTTTTATATGTCTTTATTTCTTTCAGGTAAAGGGAAGATTTTTTTTTTATCCTCGTAGAAAAAGAAAAAAAAGGCCTTGGGGGCAATAATACCTTTTATTTAGGCAAACAGGTGCGCAAATGCCTTACATACAAACACATAAGCCATAATAAGAATAGTATCAATAGCAGAAACAACAGTAGTAAAAATAATGATAAGGATAATGATTGATAATAATATGTGATGATGATAATAATTACAATGATATTACTACTACTACTACTAAGAATAATGATAACAATAACTCTAATAATAATGATAATAATAATAATCATAATAAGAAAATAATAAGGATAATACTAACAGCAATAATAATACTGATCATGATAATATCAATAATAATAATATTTGCAATAATAATAATGATAATTATAATAATAATAATAATCATAATAGCAGTAACAACAACAAGAACAGGAATAATGAGAATAATATTGATAATGATACCAGTAATGATAGCAATGGTAAAAATAATAACACTACTAATAATAATGATAATGATAATAACAATAATGATAATAACAGCAACAATTATAATGATAAAAGTGACAATAATAACAATAATAGTGATAATGATAGTAATGATAATAATGATAATATAAATGATAATAACAATAATTATAATAATAGTAGTCATGATAATATTACTGATATGCATAATATTGATGATAACGATAATGATAATAATAATGATAATGATGATAATAATAATGATTATAATAATAATGATGATAATGCTACTGATAATAATAATAATAATAATAATAATAATAATAATAATAATAATAATAATATAAAGATAATAATAATAATAATGATGATGAGAATAACAATGATAGTAATAATGATAAACAAATAATAATAAAAACAACAATAATGATAATGATAATAATGATAATGATGATGATGATAATAATAATAATAATAATAATAATAATAATAATAATAATAATAATAATAATAATAATAATAATAATAACAACGATAATAATAGTAATAATAATAATGATAATGAAGATGATGATTATAATGATAACAACAATGATAATAATGATAATGCTAATGATGATTATAATAATGATAATAATAATGATAATAATAATAATAATAATAATAATAATAATAATAATAATAATAATAATAATACAAAATAATAATGATGATAATAATAATAATAATGATAATAATAACTGATAATGATAACAATAGTAAATAAGGATATCAATAATGATAAATGATAAAAATAATAATAACAATGATAACAATAATAATAATTGTAATAAGGATAATGATCATATTAACAATATTAACAACAACAAAATTAAACATTAATGACAATAACAATGTTATTGTAAAAAAAAGGAGAAAGCCTAATCAAAATAAACTCTATAAAACAACAACAATAATAATAATAATGAAGATGTTAATGATAATGATAGTAATAATAATAATGGTAAAAATTAATAATGATAATAATAATAATGATAAAAATTAATAATGATAATAATAATAATGATAAATAATAATAATGATAATAATGATAATAATAATAATAATAATAATAATATTTACAAAAATCTGTTCATAATTTTTAAACCA
>NC_091550.1:34851469-34861469 GCF_042767895.1 Penaeus vannamei | reverse complement strand
AAATTTTATGACGTCATCAATGTAAACAGACACCATGACACCTCCTCGAGTTGCTACTGATCTAGACTTTCCCGGTTGTATACCAAACCCAAAACTATCGTGAGAAAGAAAACCATCCTTGGAAATATAAGGGAGACTAAAGTATATGACACTAAAATAATAAACGTTATAATTATTATTTGAGGAGTTTATTATCTGTGGAAGATAGATATTCACTAAGGTTAGGCTTTTCTTTCCAGATTCATAAACTCTAAAATGTTGAGTCCATGATTTCAAAATCCTCTGTAGAAAAGAAATGGTTTGTTAATTCTGAAGGACTTCTAATTGAGGATTTTGTTTGTCTAGTTAACTCATTATTAGTATTTTTGAATGAGAAACTCATTCACGGGTCACGGGATAGTTTCCCAATGTAAGTAGCATCACAGCTACGCGCGAGATTTTGTAGACAATTGAAGAACGTAGAGGTTTAGGAATTCTATCTTTAAATGTGAATAAATTACCAATGGAGAGGGAAGTTTTATATACAGACTTGAAAAGGACAGTGGAGTAATGTGCTTTGCATGTTATAACTGTTAGTTCCTAGGCACGGTAGTTTTACATAAATTAAAAGTTTAAGAACAGTTAATAAGGGTTCTTCTGGGGCTAGGAGTCTGTTGAGGGGGTTTCTTAATGTTCCTTTCAATTAAGTAATGGGAAGCATGTTCTTTCTCAAAGTATTAGTAATAAACTCAACTTCCATAGAAAAGTTCCTGGAAATCTTAAAAGCTCTGTAGATTAAATTGAAATTAAATTCCCTTTTTATTTGATTGGTATGTAAGAGTTGAATTTTGTAGTAAGACCAGTGTGAAGTCGGTTTTCTTTAAACTGAGGAGACAAATGAATTCTTATCCCTAAAGATGTCATTATCTAAGAAGAGATGACCTTTATGCTAATTTTCACAAGGGAATTTAATGTTAGGATGATGGTTATTGAGATATTCCAAGAACTTATTATATTCATCTTTAGAGTTGAATAAAAGTAGGGTATCATCAACATACCTATGATAATGAATAGGTTTAAAGTCCTTTGGCAAATTTTGTAGCCAAATACTTTCATGATAGCACATAAAGATGTTGGCTAGAGTTTGTCTTAAAGGGCTTCCCATTGCTACACCCTCGATTTGTTTATACAACTTTTCATTAAACCAAATATTATATCATTATATATATGTGTGTGTGTACTTATACACACACACACACACACACATATATATGTATATGTATATGTATATATATATATATATATATATATATATATATATATATATATATATATATATGAATATATATATATATATATATATATATATATATATATATATATATATATATATATATATATACACATTTACATATACATATACATATACATATACATATACATATACATATATATACATATATATATATATATATATATATATATATATATATATATATACATATACTATATCTATGTATGTATTTATGTATATATATATGTATATATATGTATATATATTATCTATATATATATGTATATATATATATATATATATATATATATATATATAATATACATATATATATATATATATATATATATATGTATATTATATATATATATATATATATATATATATATATATATATATACATATATATATAGATAATATATATATATATATATATATATATATATATATATATATATATATATATGTATATATATATTTACGCACACACACACAAGTATATGAGCACACACACATACACACGCACGCATATATATATATATATATATATATATATATATATATATATATATATATATATATATATATATATATATATATCCATATATATTTACATATGTATATATATATATATACATATATATATATATATATATATATATATATATATATGTATATACATAGATATATATATATATATATATATATATATATATATATATATATATATATATATATATATATATATATATATATATATATATAAATGCACAGACACACACATATATATTTGTGTGTGTGTGTTTGTGTCTGTATGTGTGTGCTTGTGTGTGTAACGAAAATTATGAACAGTAACGTACACAGAAAAATAGAAAACGGTCGGATTGATAGACACACTCACGCACACATATAAAACTACGCACAAACACACACACACACACAGATTAGGAGTCTGTCCCTTAATTTATAAAAGGCTCCTTTCAAGTGACAAGAATATTCCCCGAGAAGCTCTCTCCTCTCATTTCTTCGAGCATATAATGAGTTTCTAGGAATGGTATGATCAAACCGGGAATTTTCTCTCGACGAAGAATTTTCCAGATGTTTTCTTCCCTCGCAATCCCTCGGTCGAGTGGTCGCTCTAATGTGGGCGAGGAGCGGCGAATCTATACCGAGATTGGGCTGGGCGTTTCTGCTTTATGAAAATGGGATTCTTTTTTTGTAGGATTTCTATGTTTTATTTTTAGGTTTGGATTGTCCAATAAGACGTTTTCTTTCGATCTGATTTATTTTGGTACTTGAAAATATGCAAAGGAAACTTTCTGTTTGTCTATTTGTCTCCTTCTCTGTCTGTCTGTCTGTCTGTCTCTGTCTGTCTGTCTCTCTCTCTCTCTCTCTCTTTCTATCTGTCCCCCTCCCATTCTCTCTCCCTACCTCCTCCCTCCCTCCCTCCCTCTCTCTCTCTCTCTCTCTCTCTATCTCTCTCTCTCTCTCTCTCTCTCTCTCTCTCTCTCTCTCTCTCTCTCTCTCTCTCTCTCTCTCTCTCTCTCTCTCTCTCTCTCTCTCTCTCTCTTTCTATCTGTCTCCCCCTCCCATTCTCTCTCCCTCCATCCTCCCTTCATCCCTCCCTTTCTCTCTCTTTCTCTCTCTCTGTATATATATATATATATATATATATATATATATATATATATATATATATATATATTGATAGATAGATAGATAGATATAGATATAAGTAGGAATATAAGAAAATCTGAATAATAAAATAATGTAACAGCAACGCAAGTACCCGAAGACTCGATACGGTACATTACTTAGGAAAAGGCAATATAGGATTGACGAAATACAATACGAAGGCGAAATGTTGTTACTAAAGTCGGTATGATGAATAGGAAAACAACTGAAGCAATTCGTATGACATACACGAAGGCAATGTATAAGATATGTGATGAAACTGGGATTAGTAAGTGGAATTCAATAAAAAGAGGAATTACACTAGGCTTGATTGATTCTAGAAATCATGAGAAATAAATAAAGAAAAAGTAATTACCTACGAGCGTTAAGTCAGGATCGAAGCTGCAAAAAATATAAATAAAATAAAAGATGATAACCCAAAAATATGAGCGCGAGAGACAGAAAAAGTAAACTTCATTTCCATGAAAATAATTACTCAACATCCGGACCTCCACAATGCCTCCAGTTATATTATTACTCTCGTCATCACCGCATGATCAGATCTCTTCTCGGTTTATAATCATGAGAACATCGAGACCGGGTGCATGCATTTACATTATTTTGACTTACGGATGAGGTAATTAGTTGATTAGTCACACCAGCAATTCCACTTCGATGGCTGCATGCAAATGATAAAAACTGACGGTCTTTGTATGTTTTTTCCATTATATCTCTCTTTTTTTTCAGAAGGAATGAAAACGCCTTTTTCTCTCTTAATGTTACGATCATGAGAACATTTCACGTGTAAAAGGCACTTTCTGAGAAGGCAGCATTTGGTATTCCAGATTCCTGAGGGAACTAACGCTAAAACTATGAAGATTATGAATGAACATGTTCACGCACCTTACATGGTGAAATCATGACTATGATGACACTGATGACTATAAGGATAAGAAAAAGACAGATAACGATATCAATATATCAATAAGGGATATCAACAAAAATATTGATAGCAGTGAAAAAAAAAGAAAAAGGACATTATCATAACGACAATAATGAAAATGTCAATACCACTGATAACAATATGATTATGATAATGGTAATATTATTGACACCGGTAATGACTACTTTCATAATACGTTGATTAACAGGAAAACAAAAACTGACTTCTTTCAAAATTTGTCACCATCCGGCTTCGATGTCAAAATGTGTCGTGAGCTTGTGTTTCGGATACGCGATTCGAAACCGGCGGCTCACACACTGGCTATTCGCACACTCTCTCTCTCTCTATTTTTTTTTTTTGTTCCTTTTCTTTAGGCGATACGTTGAACAGAAGAAAAATAATTAGAATGAAAGATATATACACAGATGAGCAGAAAAGGAACAGGAAGAAGAAACAGCAAAAGAAGAATTGGAAAACGACGGAGTTGCAGAAAGCTAAGAAGACAAAGGAGAAGAATAAGAAACAAAACAAAGGAGAAGGAGAAAAAGAAGAAAGAAAATAAGAGGGAACACAGAATAAACAAAACAAAACAAAGAAAACTTACGACGACTTCCTCACAAAGGCAAACAATATAATGCAAAAAAAGGCAAACACTGCAAAAACAAACCAGAAGAACAAAGGGAAATTCCAGCTCTTTTCATTTGTTTCGATATAAATGATGTTGCATAATGCTGCGTGTTGCATGATTCTGATTATGCTCTCCTTTTTATTTTCAATTCGGCTTCGAAATTTGCATATCAAATGAACAGAAGGTAGCGAGAAAATTATTCTAATGGTGATGTTTTACGTGCATTTCGGAGTATAAAAGTCGGACAAAAATGATTAACAATAATAATCATAGTGATGGATGATACGGATATGAATATTAAAAAGATGTGTGGATTGGAATGGATATGTGGATTAGTAATTTATTGCGGTTACCGCGGTGTTGAGATAATGATAATGATGATGATGTTGATAAAATTATGGTGATAATGAGCGTGGTAGTGACGGTGAATGACGACTGTGAAAATAAAGATAATCAACAATGACGATGATTATGAAAATGATGATAATGGTAATATATTAATGATAGTAATGATTATGATAATTGTAACAGTTATAATGATAGTAATAGAAATTATGATAACGAGAATGATAATGATAATGATAATAATATTGATAATTATGATAATGATAAAAATGATAATGATAACGACGATAAAAATGATAATGATAATAATAACAATAGTAGTGGTAGTAGTAACGATCAAGATAATGATGATGATGGTGATAAAGATAAGTGATGATGATAATGTTAATAATGACAATGATAACGATGATGATAACGATAACAACAACAATAATAATAATAATAATAATAATAATAATAATAATAATAATATTAATAATGATTATAGTAATAATAATAATAATAATAATAATAATGATAATAATAATAATAATAATAATAATAATAATAATTATTATTATTATTATTATTATTATTATTATTATAATAATTATAATAATAATAATGATCAAATAATGATAATAGTAATAATACCGATGATAATAGTAATAGTAGTAATAATAATAATGATTGTATTATAATAATGATAAAAATAAAGATAATAATGATAATAGTAATAACAACAATTGTAAAAAGAATAAGAATAATGTTAACAATAATAATAATAACAATAATAATAAGAGAGATAATAAGAATAATGAAAATAATAAAAATAAAAAAAAATTATAATAAGAATAATGATGATGATTCATCATAATAATGAGGATGAAAATAATTATCATAATGTTGATAATAATTATGGTGATCACAATAATAGTAATACCAATAATAATAATGCTAATAATGATAACAATAGCAATAATAACAATTATTATAATGATAATAATGATGGTAATGATAGTAATACTAATAGTGATTATTATGTTAATAATCAAAATAATGCCATTAACGGTCATATCAATAATCGAATAATGGTGATAATAACAGTAATGATAATGAAAATGACGCAGAGAGAGAATGAGAGAAGGACAGAGAGAAAGAGAGAAGGAAGAAAATCCAATACAACACAATCGCCAAAATAATCTCCAGTCCCAGGAGGCGACCGGCCCGAGTTCAGTCCTCCCGGCGACACGACCTCGCTTCTCGGGGGAAGATGTCTCCACGTCAGAAGAAGACATAAATCATACTTAATTACCTCTCTATGCAAATGAAGGCTTTAAAGCGTGTCTTATAGGGAGGCGGAGGCGGGCGTGTGTGTCGGCGCGCGTGGCTCTGACGTGATGGATCGCCGGCGGCTGGGAGAAGAAACGCGATTTATTCTCGCTCTTATTGTCTCTCTTTTATTCCTGGTGGCTTCGCGGCCGCTGCTGGGGCTCATTCGCTCCTCCCTTTCTTTACTCTCTCTTTTTCTTTACCTTTCTTTCTCTCTCTCTCTTTATTGTATCTTTTTTATATCTCTGTCTGTTTTTTTTTTCTTCTCTCTCTTTCCCTACTTTATCTTTAGCCTTTTTCTTTGTCTCTCACTTTCTTCTCTCTCTCTTTTTCTCTTTGAATAAAGTGTACATAAGTACACAGTCACTACTGCGTCATATAGATGAAGTGGATATATTATCCAATAACAGACCTGTAAACGTTTATGTATTAGTGAAGCATGGCTTATCTCAAGTACAAGCGACTCTCCCGTAAGAATCCCGTGTTTCTGCATTCACCGACATGACTCTGGCCGTAGGGGATGTTATTATTATTATTATTATTACTCTGGTTATAGGGGATATTATCATTATTACTATTACTGCTACTATAACTATTATTGTCATTATTATTACTATTTATTTTACTTTAGGGATAATTTTGAGTGTGTTGATGATATCGGTTTACTGTACAATGCAGGAAACTTCCTTCATTCCAAGAGATTATCTTTTGGCACCAGACAACAAATATATCAGACTAATCAAGTGTATGAACTTGACCCATTATACGTGATTTCGAAATAACTCCCAGCCTAGTAGCAGACCACGAGCTAATAGCAGCTACACTTAATATAAGCAAACCCCTCCCCCCCCCTAAAAAAAAGGGATTATTTAGCAGTGAAAAAAAAAAAACAGTTGAAGCAATTATAGATAAGTACAAGAAAGAATTCTATAGAAATAAACTTTAGAGTAAAAAAAAAAAAGAAAAAAGAAAAAAGTTCATGAGATTAATGTGATCAGGGTCCCATATGATAAGTTCCATAAATGATAATAGGATAATAGAAAGAATAAAAGAATTCACTACTTTTTTGCAAATATTGATAGATAAGTTTTTGTAAAATCTAAAAACATTACCTTAAATGACAATAAAGTTAGTGATAATACAACCTTTGAAACCTGATTTTAGATTGGATTCTATGGACTGCAGTGCTGTCATTTTAGCTATAAAAATAATCTAGCTCCTTCGGCATTTTACTTCGCTTTATAAGTAATTGCATTTTACCTTACGATCATCATAAACAGAAGGCTTGGACAAAGATGATGTTAATAAATATCGGCTATTCTCTTTACTATCATTATTCTCCGATATATATATATATATATATATATATATATATATATATATATATATATATATATATATATATATATATATATATATATATATACACACACACACACACACACACACACACACACACACACACACACACACACACACACACACACACATATATATATATATATATATATATATATATATATATATATATATATATATATATATATGCATATATATATATATATATATATATATATATATATATATATATATATATATATATATATATATATATATATATATATATATAAACACTGGCCAAACACGGTCATTTTTAGATTCAAATAGACTCTTAGCTGAAAGTCAACATGAATATTGACAGAATCTCTCAACAGAAACTGCACATCGGAGGATAACAGATATCTATAGTAATATTGAAAAAAATCGTTGCATTTGCTGCTTGACTTGTCTAGGGCCTTAGATAGCGTTAATCACGGTATATAAGTAAACAAACATGGAGATGAATATTGATCTTCTTTAGGTTAGGGATTACCTTAAGAACATACTACAGTGTAAGAATTAAAAGTATCACGTCAACTCGGAAATTATTTTTCCCCTGGTGTCCCTCACGGATCTATACAAGGGCCATTTTTTTTTTCTATATATGTGAATTACTTGTCAAAATGGCAAACAAATTGCTTTGCGTTCAGTATGCTGATGCCACGCAGTTACTTTTGTCTTGAAAAACAAACAGCAAAAAATATTTTAGCGACTATCAAAATATACTCTCAAAGGAATGACTTGAATTAAAATTAAAATTAAATTAAAAGAAAAATTGTATTTTTATCGGTTCACGGCATGGTGTCACAAATGCAAGATATCATTGTTATACATATTAATGGAAATAATATAACACCCAGAACAGTTGCCAAAAGTTGATTTTGATCAAAATAAGCTGTTCTTTTTTACCTACACACTGACGTAATGTACAAAAAGGTAATTGGTAGTTGTTTTGAACCTAAATACGAAATTTCGCTGCAGAGGTAGCCGTAATTGGTCTAAACAAGTATGATAAGCAACTTGATTGGCTGAAAGTGGATAAATATGTCTTTGTCCTCTGTGTCTTGTTTTTCTTTCTTTCTTTCTTTCTTAATAATGAATAATCTATTACCTAGCTGGTTATACAATCTGGTAACTCAGTGAATTTAGAGGTACAATTACAAGACAAATTAATTATTTGTTTGTCACAAGGACTAATACTACAACTGGTATGAAAATGGTAATGGTAACTGGTCTACTCTGGAATAAATTCCTCATGAGATAAGAAATGCAGATTCTTTATATGTTTTCATACATCATTTGAAAAATTATATTGTACATTAATTTATATGCTAGACTATCTGATGATTTACTTAATTGGAAATATTTAATAGTGAATTGAGATAATTTCCATAGTAGGGATATTGTGATATCCTCCACCCTCTCTCTCTCTCTATTTCCATAGTAGGGATATTGTGATATGCTCCACCCTCTCTCTCTCTCTCTCTCCCTCCTTCCTTTCTCCCTCTTTCTTTTTTCTTCCTCACTCTCTCTTTCACTTTCTTTATCTCTCTCTCTTTTCTCTCTCCTTTTATTTCTCTTTCTCTCTTTCTCTTTCCTTAATTGTCTCTCTATTTCTTTCTCTCTCTCTCCCTCCCTCTCATTTTCCCCCTCCCCAGCTCCTTTCTCTCAAACACGGACATAACCTACAAAAGAAGCATTAAGGCAAAAGCGGAGAAAAAAGCAAAAGCAAAAACCATAATTATGATAAAACAATTCCACTCAACCGCAGCTTTGTGGCTTCCCTCTGCACGCCAATTTCTTAAAGCCAGCAAGCGTCTTGAGTCCGTCTTGCCAACACCCGCTTGGCCCGACGGAGAAGGAGAACGGAGACCTGACGAAGCGCTGATGATTTCCGGAAATACCTGTCGGGAACTAGGAAAGGGAGAGGAGGGGGGAAGGGAAGGGAGAGGAGGGGGAGGGGAAGGGAGAGAAGGGGATGGGGAAGGGGTTGGAGGGGAAGGGGAAGGAGGGGGAGGGGTTGTAGGGGAAGGGAGAGGAGAGGGAGGGGGAGGGGGAGGGGGAGGGGAAGGGGAAGGGGAAGGGAGAGGAGGGGAGGGGAAGGGAGAGAAGGTGAGGGGAAGGGAGAGGAGGGAAGGGGAAAGGGAGAGAAGGGGAGGGGAAGGGAAGGGGAAGGGAGATTATAGGAGGGGAAGGTTAAAGGAGAGGAGGGGAGGGAAGGAGAGGGGGGAGAATGGAAGGGGAGGGGAAGGGAAGGAAGAGAAGGGGTGATGGTGAGAGGAGAGGATAGGAGGGGAGGGGAGAGGAGAGATGAAAGGAGGGGAAGGGAGGGGAGGGGAGAGATGGAGAGAAGTGAGGATAGGATAGGAGGGGAGGGAAGGTTAGGGGAGAGGAGAGATGGAGAAAGGAGAGGATGGGAGGGGAAGGGGGGGAGGCAGGGTAGGGG
>NC_091550.1:34823969-34826469 GCF_042767895.1 Penaeus vannamei | reverse complement strand
TTATTTCCATTCTTATGTTCTTATATTATTTTTATCATTATTATCATTGTTATTGTCGTTATTATCATTATTATCATTATTATTATTATTATTATTATTATTATTATTATTATCATTATTATTATAGTTATTATAATTTCTATTGTATTATTGTTATTATTATCATTATCATTATCATTATTGTTGTTGTTATCATTGTTATTATTACTGTTATCATTATAATTATACCTATTATCATTGATATTATTATTATTGTTATTATTATTGTTATTATTATTGTGAAGAATAACAATTATTATTATAATTATTATTATTGTTATTACTATCATTATTACTATTATTATTATTTTCAGTTATTATTATTATTATTATTATTATTATTATTATTATTATTATCATTATTGTTATTAATGTTGTTATTATTATCATTATTACGATTATTATTATTTTTACTGATATTGTTATTATCAGTATTATTTTTTTATTGTTATCATTATTATTGTTATTACTATTATCATTATCAAAATTGTTATTCTTATTGTTACTACTATTATTATTTTTACCGTTATTGTTGTTATTATTATTATCATTATCATTGATATTACTATTATTATCATTATTAGTATTACTACTATTGCAATCGTTATTATCATTATCATTATCTCTAAGATTATCGTTACTATGATTATTATTTTTGTCATTACCATCATCATTATCATTATTATCATTACTTTTGATATCATTACTCTTATTCCGGTTATTATTATTACCATCATCATACTTTATTACTATTATAATCCTTAGTATTATTATGTCTATTAGTATTATCATTATCATTAGAATCACAATTGTTAGAATTATTATTATGATCTTTATTATCATTCTTCTTCTTAATATCATTGTTTTTATCATTATCATTATCATAATTATCATTGTCCATCTTATCATTATCCTCATATTATTATTAGTATTAGCATTGTTGTCATCCTCATTATTATCATCGTTATGATAACAATGATAAAGATAATAACAGTAACAATAATGACACTAATAATTATAGAATTCATAATGGAATGCAGAACTGTTGAATGAAGATGACCAAATACACAAAAGATGGGAAGAATACTTGGATGAAGTACTTTATTATGATAGAACTGAAAGGGGTGAGTGTTACCGAGAAGAACAGAAGGACTCCAAGAGACAATAAAGAACCTCCCTTAAGATGAGGCTGAAGGGTGTGGCAATATTCTAGCGGAGTTTTGGCAAAGCTTAGACACAGAAAAGGATTGTATTGTTAAAAGTAATTAATGGTATCTATGAAAATGATATTCTTTCTAAAGATTTCGCACAGAGTATGTTTTTACTTGAAGTCAACAAAACCAAAGTTTGCAGCGACTTTCGAACAATTAGTTTAATCAGCCATGCATCGAATATTCTTTATCATGTAGTTAAAAATCTAATTACTCCCTTAAGTGAAGTAAGTATTAGCAAGAGTCAGTTAGGGTTTAGAAATGGAAGAGGAACAAAGGATGGCATTTTCATACTAAGAACGGAAGAATCAAATTTTTATTATTCTCGATCAGTGTTTTATCGACTACACCAAAGCTTTTGATAGAATTAATCATGGAAAGTCAACAGAAATCATGAAGAAAGCTAACATCCCAGAGCATAAGACAAGATTGATTGCAAATTTATTCTGGAAGCAAGAAACAAGAGTAGGAACAAGAAATGGTGACATGGAGAAAAAGCGGCGTTAGACAGGGATGCATTCTGTCACCAATAGTTTTTAACTTATATAGTGAATTTATAATTCGAAAGGCAATAGAAGTAGCCAGCATACAATATGCGGATAATAAAGTCCCGTCAACAGAAAGTGAAGAAGTATGACAATGTATGGTCGATACGTTATGTGATACTTGTACTACTTATGGTATGTCCCTGAATGCAAAGAACAATAAGCGATGTTAGCCAGAGAAGGTAAAACAAATTGTTAAATCAATGTAAATGCAGAAGGAACAAAATTGGAAGTAAAATAATATAGATATTTAGGGCAGTGGATAACAGCAGACGGCAAATGTATAGAAGTGAAAAGGAAAATTAGTAGAGCTAAAGTTGAATTCTAGGAGCTGAAAAAATTATTTCGCAAAGACCTGAACATTAAAATGAAGAGGCGGATTCTAGAACCTTACATCTTTTCAATAGTCAGCTAAGGGTCTGAGAGTTGGACATACAGGATAGAAGTTATAAGGAGAATAAGAGCCTTTGAAAACTGGTGTCATGGGAGAACTTTAAGGATTACCTGAAAGGATCATGTCACAAATGAAATGGTAGAAGAACGGACGGACACACACACACACACACCAAAAATATATGTAAATATGTATGTGTTCAAATACATAAACACATATTCAATCGAGTGTGAGTAACCGTTTCTGTTTACAGTAATCGACTGTTCTTTTTTAATCCCCTCATTGATTGTTTTTATTCACTCCTGGATCCA
>NC_091550.1:34758969-34763969 GCF_042767895.1 Penaeus vannamei | reverse complement strand
TTCCACAAGAAATCTATAATAATTTTACACATGAGTAAAACCTGAGGGTTTAGAACCGCTATAAAAACAAACACACACACAACCCACGTGTATTTGGCTATTAATCGAGGCAACAAGCTTGGGAGTACCCCTTGGCATACGGGCTTCCTGGTTGGGGGGGAGGCTGGGGATCTATGAGTGAAAGCGCTCATATCAGGTAATTCACATTGAAAACTATGGAAAAATCTGTAATTTTATGATTGTGAAGAAGGGGAAATCATGGCCAAAATGCGAATACACAATTAAAAAGAAAGTAAAAGATTCAGCCTCTGGTTTTGAAACCAGAAAGTAAGAAAAACCTTGGTCAAGTTATCTTCCGGCGCTGAGAACACGATTTGAGATATTCATCGCCTATGCACCTTTCCGTCGGCAAACCCTCACCCGAAATCCTCACTTGGAAATCTTAGCTAGCTTATGCACTATTTCCTAACCGGGGGAATCTGAAACCTCTTGGCAAAGCCATTTTGTACCGGCATCGACCACACCATTTGACCTTTTGAATATATAGTGACAACGACAACAATAATCATTATATCAACATTAACAAAAAAGAGACCTTTACCATTATTTATACAGAGAATTACATAACATAGTATGTCGGTTAGCAAGGTTCGGGGAGTAATTCCTATAATGCAAGGTGTGGTATAAACTGAACATAAATTGATGATACCTACTGCTTCTCCAGAATGTTTCTTGTATTTTTCCTCGCCAAATACACGCACGCTCCGGTCACCCTCACTTCGTAATTCAGACTGTCGGAATTGCCGGTTGACCTTTGAGCGCTCGCCGATGAGCGAGGCACATGCTTGGCCGGAAAATAAGTATCGAATGGATTCGAATACCTGCTAAGAGGGTTTTATTCATTTTCTTCGATTGCTGTGCGGGGAGTAACATGAATTATTGCGCGCACAGACTCCCGTTGTGCGTTTTGCTGGGGCAACTTCGCTTGGGACACAAGGGAATCCGAACTCTGATGAACGGTCGTGGACTTGAGTTTAATATCTGCTGTTTAACGATTATCGTTTGGTCGTCATCCCAGCGTTTTTCCATCGCTACATAGTTGTTTTTCAAGATGAACCCATGATGTTCTTCAACGGCTGTCAGGCAGCCCATTATCAATATTCTTTTGTTATTTTTACAATTCTTTGTCGAAAGAAGCCATATTCCTTGGAAAGATCATACAAAAATGAACACAATCCAAAGCAGCGTATTGATTTCAGACCAAAGGGCGAATGTTGCGTACTAGAATAATGACTAAAAACAATATAAGCAGCTTCAATTGTTGACTTTACCTTGAGATGAAGCCGAATCTGAGTTCACATTGAACTATTTGTTACAAACAAACATATCTTTATACCTATAAAACATCAATGATTCTAAAAGTTTTTTTTTTTTCTTTTCTGTTTTTTTTTTTCTTTTTTCTTTCTTTTGCGAGCTTAGAGCAGCTAAACAAAAACGAATCTTAAGACCATGGTCTTTAAAGAGATAGTACTTGTTCGGGATTCTGTTTATTTTTCAAATGCCATTTGGTTACTTATTTATTTATTTATATTTTCGTTTAGATCATTCCGTTTTACGTGGTAATGCTTTTAATGGTTTAATTTTGTTGATAATCCTCCCTCGCTGAGATACGTATTCGGGAACAACAACGATTACTGATAAGATCTGGACCCCTCTACTCTGATATTCTGTTTGTAACCATGTTTACATCATGTGACATGGTTGGTTTGGCTTTCTGTTCAGAGGGAGGAAGGTACAGAAAAGGGGGAAATGTAATTCGATTAGGTAAATAGAACTCTCGCGTAGTAGCCCATACATTACTGCATTTCCGTGTTTTGATGATTCAGAGCTAAACGCCATGTATTATTATTTTCTCAGTAAAGAACAAGAAGAAGATAAAGACCCGATGATATACCGCAAAAGTGTTAGATAAACAGTAATACTAATTATGATAACCCAATGAACTGAGAGATAATTCTTGAATATTTTCGAGGGTAAAATGCAAGGGGTTCATAATATACTTTGGAGACCCAGTCCATGTTCAGCTGCACAACATCGGTAAACTAAAGAAGGAGGACACTAGGGAGGAGAGAGAGAGAGAGAGAGAGAGAGAGTGAGTGAGTGAGTGTGAGTGAGTGAGTGAGTGAGTGAGTGAGTGAGTGAGTGAGTGAGTGAGTGAGTGTGAGTGAGTTGAGTGAGTCTGAGTCAGAGACGCAATATAAAGAGACACAAAGAGAAGCAAACGAGGTATAAAGAGAATATAAAAGTAAAAGAGAGAGAGAGAGAGAGAGAGAGAGAGAGAGAGAGAGAGAGAGAGAGAGAGAGAGAGAGAGAGAGAGAGAGAGAGAGAGAGAGAGAGGAGAAGGCAGAGCCGGGAAACTCAATCGAGGGGGCATCAGGGATTGGAACCTCTCTCGTTGCGTCATTCCTTATGAATGCAAATACTGAGATTGCCTTCTGATTGGAGATTTGACTCTCGCTCCGGTATTTGGATTGGTGATTGTAACGCGGTCTGTTTCCGGGGTCGATGCTCATTTCTCTTAGCTTTGTTATCATCCTTTTTAGATTGTTGTTTCGAAATTTATCGCGATCATTTTCGTATTGATTATCATTGAACCAAGCATAACCCTTTACTTTATGGCTCCAAGCAGTCATAAGGGTTAATTTATCCACATATAAGATTTCACTAGATTTAATAAAGGTCTATCGTGATCTGCAAATGATTACAGATTGAAAAGCAGTTTTTTCGGGATCATAATTCTGTTATACATCTAGCTAGATCACTGCTTATGTTCTACAGTAATTGTTCATCTGCTCCCGGGCATAAACTAGTATTATAATAAGAAATATAATACAAATATATATATACATAAAATCTAAGGTCATTCTGACAGTTGCCATCAATATTATTATCACTTTCATTATCGCTGATGTTATTATTGCTATGTGTATTAGTAACAAAAACAATATAATGGAAATTGAAGTAAGAGCAACAACAAAAACAACGATGATAATAATGACGGAAAATGATAAAAGTACTAAGGATGATAGCTATGATAAAAATCACATTACTATTACGATTACTAATACAGCAGAAGTAGTGGCGGCAGTTCATGATGATAATAATGAAAATGATGATGATGATAAAGTTGATGATCATAATAAAATTGTTGATTATGATGATAATGATGATGGTGATATATACATATATATATATATATATATATATATATATATATATATATATATATATATATATATATATTATTATTATTATTATTATTAGTATTATTATTATATTAAGCTATATAATGAGCCACACTGAAAAATCGAGATTTATACCACCAAAGGTGTCAGTGCAGTTCAAGATACAGCTAAGAAAGAATGAAAAAAAGAAAGTCAGCTAATTACGTAAGGAAAACATATTAGCTGACGTTTTAAATTTATCAAGAGTCGAAGAAGTTACAATCTCTGAAGGCAATCTATTCCCAAGTCTACAAATAGCAGTAAAAAAGCATCTAGAAAACTGACTTGTAGACGATCGACTTACATCAAATGTCATTGAATTGAGGGTCATAGAACTTCTGGTAATTCTTGCAGGTTGATAAAAATCAGGTAAAAACTTATAAAAGGGATGTGAATTATCGGTTACAATCTTGTATAAAACTGAAAGATCCCCAATAACTCTACGATGTCCAATGTCCAAATTTAAGTCAGACAGGAGAAATTTAATGGAATTAAACGAACGATCAAGTAGTCTTAAGTGTGAGTCTGCAGCAGATAACCACACAGAAGAACAATACTCAAAATGAGGCAGAATAAAAGAAAAGAAGCACCTACGTGTAATGTTGTCATCTTCATACATTTTCTTGCACTTGCGAATGATGCCTAACTTTATTGAAATTGCCCGGGCCATATTCCTAATATGCAATTCAAATGTAAGCTTTGAAACAAAGGTTACACCTAAGAGCTTCAAGTTATCCACCGAAGTGATTAAGACTCCATTAATCAGCAGACTTGGATGCTGAGGCAACTGCGTTCGAGACCGACTCACAATCATTTCTTTAGACTTAGTAGGATTTAATTTCATGCCCCACCGAGAGCACCACGATTGAATCATCAGGTCTACAGTGAGACTGTCAGCTACTATTTGCCTAGTTGCCGGAGAAGGAATATCAGCATAGAGAGAAGTATCATTGGCATATGCCAACATTTTATTAGTAATGGCAGACCACATATCGCTTGTATATAAGATAAAGAGCAAAGGGCCAAGAACAGTACCTTGAGGAACCCCAGAAGGCACATGGGAATACGACCTAAAACTACCACCAACATGAACACGCTGCTGCCTACCAGTTAAGAATTCAGTTAAAATACTTTAAACCTCACCACTTACTCCAAAAGACTGCAACTTAAAAATTAAACCTTTGTGATTAGCAGTGTCAAAAGCTGCACTAAAATCCAGCGAAACAAGTCTTGACTCATGACCCTTAACTAAAGTAGACTGCATTTCATGCACTTGCATAAGCAATGCATCATTGCAGCCAAGTCCCTTTCTAAAACCAAACTGAGTCTCTGGAAGAAACAGTCTCAAATGTATAGAAAGAAGTTTGACCAGCAAACGTTAAAGAATCTTGGATAAAATTGGTGTAATTGAAATGGGCCTATATTCAGTAAGTGAAGACTGTAGTGGGCCCTTAGGAATAGGGGTAACATTACCAAAGCGCCAGCACTCTGGAAATGACCCTTTACGAACTAAAAGGCGTAAGATTACGGCTAATTTAGGAGCTAATTGGCCATTTAGTCTTTTAAAAATTAAAGGAAACAAGCCATTAGGGTCTTCTCCTCCATATTCATCTAGTTCAGATAACAGATACTTGATTTCAGAGGACTTGAAAGCAAATGAATTAAAGCATGGCAATGGGTGACATGAAGAAGGAAGTTCAATATCTTCTAAACTT
>NC_091550.1:34736469-34746469 GCF_042767895.1 Penaeus vannamei | reverse complement strand
ATAGTCCTCTCTATCCCTTTCCCCATTTATTCCTTCGTCCCTCCCCCTCTCCCTCTCACACACGCCTACCAACCCCAACTCTCTCCCGAAGACCCACCCCAAAAATAGTCCCGAAGACCCACCCCAAAAATAGTCCCGAAGCCCACCCCAAAAATAGTCCCGAAGACTATTTTTTTATATTCATTTTTTTTTTTTTGTAAATTTACCATTCACTAAGAGGTGGACCGGGTTTCGCAAAAGCCACCCGGGAGTGGATCACTTTATTTCAGTGAAAAGAAAAACTCCGAAAACCCGCCTAAAACACGCTCCTCCCGCCTTGCTATGACTTACGTACCGACCCCCCCCCCCCATCCCTCCATCCCTTTCGCAGCCTCCGTGCCAGAGCATCCCTTCCAAAGTGATACTGATGTATCGGGTCGACGGCTCTCGGAAACGCCTTACTGCCGTTGCATGTTGAATGTTAAATGTTATGTTGTTCTTTCTGTGTCGAGTCTGTGTGGAATGTAGCAGTACAGGAGAATGTCAAAGGATTATAGAGGCTATGGAATCTAGAAATATAAGATAATCTTTATTGAAGTATTCGAGTTTTGTGTAATAGATTGTAGAATTCAGGATGTTTATAACAGTATCGGAACTGAAGAATTTGTTTGCGAATGTTGTTACAGTTATCTACACAAATGTTCTTACATACACACACGCTCGCACATCTATGTATCGCAACATAAAACAATAATAGTAATAATTGTAATGATGAAGGTAATAACATTATAATAATGATATTGTATCGGTAATAAAACAGGCATGACAACACGAATTCCAGCACAAGTAGAATAATTGTTACCATCAAATTAATGACAATAATGGTAATCATGATAATGTGTGTATGTATTTATGACAAAATAAAGTGAAAGCAGTAAATCGGTACAAATGGAAATCGAAACATTGGTTAATTTGAATACTAATTTGTACATCAAAGCCTAATCATTAACTCCATGATTAATCAAAGTATTGTCTCTGAAAATCTTTTACTGGTAGAGGGAGTGCGCTTGTGCGTCCTCCCTGCACCTTCCATTTCTTGCTGTGATTTGCATTGCTCTCTCTCTCTCTTTGTTCTTTCTTTTACTCTCAATCTCGGAAGAAACGCAAACTGCAAGTACAACCAGAACAGATATGCAGCCACACACACACACACACACACACACACACACAGAAATACCTGTACAACTCTCAAGTGAGTATAGCTTTCTCCTCAAAAAATAATATCATGCCATCGTAGAGCTTTCACTCAGTCCCAGTCAGATACATTAATGACTCATGTTTACCACCACTAAAGTTCTGGCTCTGACCTCAGTTGAATGCTTAAAACTTTCTCGGACTCAGGTCTCCTAAACTGCATCTTGCTGGTTACTCTGATATCTCGCAACCCCTGAAAGGCTGTACAAAGGCTAGATGATTCAGAGTATATTAATCTGATATCATAGACCAGACCACAACTATTGCTATACCCGAGTTCCCTCATTCCTGCTCCCAGTAGGCGGGTGCTCAAACCGAAGGGAAAAATAATGATTTTATGATTTTGCTTTTTTCTTCCAAACACGTCCATGCAGACGCTCAGCCTACGCTATCTCCCTTTTCGCATTTACATATAGACCCAACATTCAGCATACACACCGTATTTTTCTTCCATCCTTCTCTTATACAACATTCACGCCCACATATAGACCGCATACCGTTCCCGAACCTAATAATCAGGCGGTGGGAGCGTGCCGTAGGCCTGGAACCTTACACGTGTTCACTGAAGACAAATCTCTTCCTATATAAGTAAAAAATGTATATTCTTTGTTGAACTCGAACTCAACTAGACACATTAAAGTCTATTGGGTCTACTCCCCGCTACAAGAACAATGATGGTAATAGTGATAATGATAATCATGATGATAGTAAAAATAATAATGATAATAGTAATAATGATTATGAAAATAATATCAATAATAATAATCATCATCATCAATATCATTTTCGCTGTTATAATCATTAGTACAAATATTACCATTGTCATTATTATTTTTTTTATGACTGTTATGATTTGAATCATTATTATCCTTATTGATATTATCATTATTATTATCACTATTATTATCATCATTATGAACATGATAATAGTTATCATTATTTTTATTGCTATTTTTGTTATCATTATCATTAATATCATTATTATTATTGTTATAATTATCATTACTTTCACAATTATCATTATCATCATTATTGTTTTTGCTATCATTATCATTCTTCTTATCATTACCTTTATTATCACTTTTATCATTACTAATACTAATACCATAATTAATATCAACATTGTCATTATCATTATAATTGCCATTGCTGTTATTGATTATTTTCATTATCACTGTCATTACCATTATTGTCGTTACTTTTATCATTATCATTATCGCCATCAAGATTAGTATCATCATTATTATTATTATTATATTTATCATAATTAGTCATATTATAATCGCTATCATCATTATCATTATTATTACGTGTTACTTGTATAAATATAATTAGTATTGCTGTTATCATTATTATTATTGTTATTACTTATTATCATTATATTATTCTTATTATAACTATTATCATTATTATTATTATCCTTATCATCGTCTTTATGATTATCCTCATTATTATAACCATTATCATTATAATAATTACTGTTATCATTATCATAATTACTTTCATTTTCATCTTTATTATCAGTGCTTTCCTTATCAGTATCATCATAATCGTGATCATTATCATCATCATCCTTATTGTTTTACAAGTAGTATTACGTGCAATGTTATGTAATCGGCTTGGCCTCGTAACCATGTATTGGCAAATGGCTTATTGGTCACAGTAAGCTTGCTATCAATAAAAGTTAAAAAAAAAAAAAAAAAAAAAAAAAAAAAATTATATGCTGGTTGCCTATGCCTTAGGGACCGATTGAATACATTTTGATACTGTTCATTTGAGTAGAGAAGGAGACACAAGGGTCGGCTAGCCTCTTTGGGAAATGAGGCCTGATTAAAACTAATGGCGGAAATCTGCGTGTCTAAGTCGACCTTCGGAATTACTTTCATGAATATATAACCTCTCCCATCGGGATTCGAACCCTCACCACGGCTGCTCTTTCTACACACACTCCCATGGGGAGTGTGTGTAAAACTTCGCTCTCCTTACGTACGAGTAGATTCTAGGTAATGTCTATAGAAGCTAGATAGCTCCTAGTTGTACACTCTTTTTAGTGGGTCGTGTATCTCAGTGGCTAGAGTATCAGTCTTGCAATTACCTGCAATAGCGGTAAGTTCGAATCCCTATCGGATAGGATATATATTCACCATATCAATGCGGCAGTGCATTATTCCATCTTTCAATTACTTTGGTATTTATCATTACTGTTACTTTGGACACTGGTTTCACATAAGTATTATGGTTATTATTCAATTCAAATTCAAACGTTTTATTTACTCATTAGTGGTAAATACATTTGTATCAATTAGAGCAAAAATAAACAGATTAGTAAGAATGCTGAGTCTTCTGAGAAATGTGTTCCTTTTCAAAGGCACCCAAGGAAATACTATTACATTCACCATTATACCTAATATTATCATTATTACCTTTCATATTATCATCATATCTATATTTACTCCTGTATTACGTCAAAGATCTCTTATGTTCGTTGCATATTTAACGGGAAGCATGGAACAAAAGAAAATGAATTATAGCTTTCCAGTTTATTCAATCACTCGCCACTAACATGTATTTAAAGGGTACCAGCAAATTCGTTACAACATTCCAAAAGCACAAGGTCAAGGTCTTCAAGCAGGAAGACTTTCAGCAGGAGATTGTCCCACTGGACCTGTTCAGCGATGTCCCGTGAGGAGTTAGGCCGCTTCTTGTGGGACTAAGACAGAAGTGTTTGATATTAAAGATATTGGATAATGTGAGCTGCTGTATATATATATAAGAAGGCGAGTGACCTACGCCATCCATAGTACTAAACAATACCTTACAACAAAGGGGAAAAACCCTAAATAAGTTCCAATACCGGCTTGATCTCTGCGACTGCAGTCACAATGATATATATATATATATATAAATATATATATATATATATATATATATATATATATATATATATATATATATATATATATATATATATATATATGTATGTATGTATATGTATATATGTACATATATACATACACACACACACACACACACACACACACACACACACACACACACACACACATATATATACAGACACATATATAATATTCTAACTATCAGTATCATTATTTCCATTACCATCACCATAATCATCGTCGTTACAGTCATGGTTAGTGTGATTAACAAAAGTTATGATAATTGTAATGGTAATGATAGCAATCATTGTTATTACCATAGCCATTACTATTATTATCATAATTTTCCTTGCCGTCATCATTATCAAAGTAATAATAACCATTACTATTAACATCATCATCAACATCATTATTGTTACTACTAATAATATTCTTATTATTATCATTATGATCATGATTATTATAATCATTACTATTATTATTATCATTATAATTATTGCTATTATTGTTGTTATTATTATTATCAAGATTATTATTATCCTTTATTTTACTTATTAATTATTATCATCATTATCATTATGACCCTCCCACATCGTCAGCTGCTGCTGCTGATGGTTATTATGATGATCGTTGTTACTATGATCGTCGCATTATCTGTGTTACTCTTGCTACTAATCCCATCATCACTATTAGCTCCTTCACCATAATCTTCACTATTACTGATGACAGATGACAAGCATCCAAATTTCTAAACTAATACTGCGCAGAAGGAGGACGAATGCAAAGCAAATGTCGACAGAAATGCAAAAAGAAAGACAGGGAAGGCAGGACAAGGCAGAAGAGGGGAACGGAGGCAGGGGAAACGTTCGCGAGGGGAGTGAACGTTGGGGAATATTGAACGTTGCCACCAAAGCAGCCCGTGGAGAGGATGGGGCAAACACCCGCATCTTGTTAATGGCTGATTCGGCGTGGCGTGGGTTCCCTTCATTAGAATTACGGATATTCGCGTGTCACTCTTTCCGAATACAAAATCATTATCCTTTTCATTTAGCTCTAATGCATAATCCGAAATGATTTCCTGGTCGTCTCATTAACCCGTTTGATTATACGCTTTCGTTTTCATGATATGGTAATATGTATGTTTCCCTCGATTCTCTTTGATCAAATTGAAATGAGGAAATGAAACACGCCCTAAGTATATCCATATGCAAATGAGCCTCGAATCCGCATCGCAGACTGTGCCAATATAAGTCACCACTAATCCGCGGTAAATGCCAGCCTCTTTTGCCTTCCGATTAAACTCTCGGCCTCGACGGCTCTCGCTCTCACCTTTGCGGCGGCGGGGAGGGCGGCGGCCGGCGCTGATTGGCCGCTGGAAATGCCCCTCGAAGTCAAGGAGTTTCTATTGGCTTCGATTCAACGGCGCTTTTAAAAAATGGAGGCAGAGAGAACGGTCTCCTGGCTCGCTTTCCCTTTTCCAAACACAGGGAACAATTTGTCATTTTGATCAGGAGAGCTTGTGAGCGCAATTTATTTACACAATAATCCATTTGTTTTCTTTCATGCATTGGCCGAGTCATTCGTTTGTTAGATTTATCAAGATCTAAAGTGAATGATACGTATAGTTACAAACCCCAGGTCTAGATCAGTCTTTTTCTTAATCAGCGGCTTTAAGGATGCTAATGGAGCACATACATAATGGAGTCTGTTATTGAATGGGGCGGAGACATTCATCGATTTCACTTCAGCGTCACGATTATCATAAAACGTATGCCGTCATTTCTCCTGCTGTCATTTTTTACTGTCAATACCAAACTTGTTTTCAACGACAACTGATATGAAATCTTCAGTACTGTTGTTGCTCTAGTTATCGGCAATGATGGCAGTGATGATGATGATAAGAATTATGGCGTCGACTGTGATAATAACAATAGCAGTAGCAGCGGTGATAGCAACAGTACTTGTAGTCAGTAAGAGCCTTATCACCATGATCATCATCAATCATGAAGATAAGCAGTAATAGTAGTGGTAGTAGTGGTGGTAATGGCAGTAGTTATAGTAGCAGTTATTGTTGTGTTGTAATAGCACTAGTAGCACTATCAGACAGGTAGCGAAATGGAAAAGATAAATAGCCAGCGCCGTCTGGGAGCTGTCAGAGCTATCGGGGAAATCGCAGCTGAGTATGCTAGACACAAAACAGAGGACTGGATAAAAAAAAAAAAAAAAAAGAGAAAAAGAAAGAAAGAAAGAAATTAAGAAAGAAAGAAAGAAAAAAAAACAGCCCCTGCAATAACAGCCCCCACACAGCCTATAGAGACTCCACACCCAGACTTGAACATCGATGGACCTTCCCGATAAGAACGGACGTCGCTCAGCTGTTTCGACCGCTTGAGGACGGGATGTGTCCTCAACGCCCACGGCAGGAGGGGCGGGCATTGCAAACCCGGTGAATCTAGCACAATCTAGCACAAAGACAATATCAAATACCAAAACTCTCGGACATGAGCTCTGACGACTCGCACTATCCGATAAACTGCGACAGACGAACTTTGCTCGAGTGAACAGCTGGGCATCAGTACGACAGGTAAGACATGAGAAACAGATATCGACGGTCACGCCATACCTCTCGCACGACCTGGGACGGGAGGTAGAGTTTGGCAGGAAACAGGTGCATAAAATCATAACCTCCCTCTGATACAACAGTACACGAAGTACCATCTACACCTCTCCTCGTGATTTTCCTTATTGTATTTACTTCAGCTGACAAAACGAGACCAGACAAAAACAACAACAACAACAAAATTCTTCGGTCTTAACAAACAAGAAATTCAGTGAAATTGTAATCCTTCGGTACCGCTGATCATTGAGCTATTGCTTCATTGTCCTGTTAATGGTAATGGTAATAATACTAATAATATAACAATATAATAATATAACATAATAATGATGATAATAATAACAATAATAATGATAATCATAAAAAAAGGTAACAACAAGAATGAAAATGATGATATTAGTAATAATAATATTAATGATGATGATAATAATTACAATGAAAGAACAATAGAATAATGATGATAAAAATGACAGTAATGATAATAATAATAATGATGATAATGACAATAATCATAATGACATAATGAGCATGATGATAATTATAATAGTGGTGTAAGCAGTCTTAGTAATAATATTCTTACTACTACTTCATCTTCCATGATAATAATGATAATCATGATATTGATAATTGTAATTTTAGAAATAATAAAATTGATGAATAAACGATGGTGATAACAATGATCGTTATGATAATAATAATAAGAAGAAGAATGATAATAATAATAAATATAATAATGATGATAATGATAATGATGATGATGAAAATGATGAAAATCATATTGATCATAATGGTAGTGTTGGTAATAATAATGATCATAATGATATGGTAATAACAATATCAATAGTAATCATAATAATGATGATAATAATGACAACAATAATAATAAGGATGATAATAATGATAATGATAATTTAATAATCATAATTACGATAACAATATTAGAACTAATAATTACAATGACGACGACAACAACAATAATCATAATTATCATGATAGTGAATCATAATTATGATAAGAATAATAGTAATAATGGTGATAGAAATAAAAGTAATAATGATGATAATAATAGTAGTAAAAATAATACACAATGATGATAATGAAAAAGATACTACTACTACTACTAATAATAATGATAATAATAAAGGGTGAAGAACAAGAATTGTTCATTTTGATAATGAAAATGATGATGAAAATAATAATAATAATAATAATAATAATAATAATAATAATAATAATAATAATAATAATAATAATAACGATCACAGTTATAACGGTGATAATAATTATTACAGTTATAATGATAATAATAATGATAATGAAAAATAATAATAATGATGATAATAATAATGATAATCATAATCATAACAATGATAATGATAATAATGATAATGATAATAATAATGAGGATAAGGATAATAATGATAAGAATAATAATGATAATAATGATGATAATAATAATGATAATAATAATAATAATAATAATAATAATAATAATAATGATGATAATAATGATGATAATAATAATAATGATAATAATAATAATAATAATAATAATAATAATAATAATAATAATAATAATAATAATAATAATAATAATAATAATAATAATAGTTATAACGGTAACAATAATGATAATGGTAATAATAAGAATGATAATGATAATAATAAGAATGATAAGGATAATAATAATAATAATAAAAAAAATAATAATAAGAATAAAGATAATAAGAATGATAATAATAATAATAATAAGAATAAGAATAACAATAATAATAATGATAATGATAATAATTACATTAATAATAATGATAATAATTACATTAATAATAATGATAATAATAACACTAATGATAACAATGATAATAACAGTGAAATAATGATATCAATGGTAATAGCAATAGCAACATTGTCAATAAGGATGATAATGATGTTAGTCATAATTATAAAAGTAATAGTAAGAACAATAATAAAGATAATAATAGTAATGACAATGATGGTAATAATAATAAAAGTATTAATAATATTGATGATACTAATATTGATATCAATAATAACAATTAGCAGCAGCGACAACAACAATATAAATAATAATCAAGATAATAATGTTGAGAATAATGGTAATAATAATAATAATAATCACAATATTGATAATAACAATAACAAAAATGATTATGTGTTAATAATGATAATTACAGTAATGATTATAACAATGATGATTATGGGTTAATATTGATAAATACAGTAATGATAATAACAATGATGATTATGCGATAATGATAATGATAATGATAATAGAAATTACTTAAATATGAAGGTGATAATAATGATAATAGTAAAATCGATAATAGTAACAGTAATAATGATAATGTTGATATTAGCCATATTTATATTGACAATAGTATTAATGAACATAAGAAAAATAATAAAAAGCAATAACAATTATAATTGATGAGAACACTAATGAAAATGGTATTAGTAGCTGCAACAATACTAGCAAGTAGGACTCTACATGCCGAATGAAAAAATGCAATTTAAGCTCAGTCCTTTGTCATTTCAAAAATCATTTCTCTCGCCATCTAGGTTTAGATCTACAAAAAGAATTCTTCAGTATCAAACGTTTTCAAATTTAGTTTTAAAATATCGGGTTTCCTGTTTCACTGGCGCGTCTCATCCTGGGTTGTGAGTCGTGAGTAACATGAGTTAGAAAAGAGTAATGAAGTATCTCGGATGAGTGAAAAGGATGCTGGTGCACCGGGGAGGGGGGGAGGGAGAAAGGAGGAGGGGGGGTGCGAATGGAGGAGGGGGGGGGGAAGCGAATGGAGGAGGGGGATGTTCTTCAGGAGCATAAGGGCGTAATTCTGTAGGGCTTCTACTGGGACTGCTAGGGAATCGAGGGGCTTCGAAGGCAGGGCTTATCATAGATTCCCTGAATGACACTGGCACACACATATTCACGTGTACAGACAGTAAACCTCGGTAACTTGTCAATGGAGAAGAATTTGTGAATCAGTACCATCGACCGCCCGCAGAGATTATCTATAAAACCTTGTCATATTGTAGCATGAGTTAATAGTTGATGTTCACGAAGCTAGTCCTGCTTCTGGTAAGACAATCTTGGATTTTGGGTTGTATAGTGTAGTAGTTCACTTCTACTGTCTCTGGCATTTACCGCCTTGTAAGAGTCAGTTCAAATCGTTGTCAGGGAGGATGAATACATTGTTTAAAAATGCTTTACGGCAGTCTTCCATCACTT
>NC_091550.1:34728969-34731469 GCF_042767895.1 Penaeus vannamei | reverse complement strand
ATATATATATATATGTATATATATATGTATGTATATTTATATATATATATACATACATATATATATACATACACAAATATGTTTGTGTGTGTGTATACTCATATATTCATTTGTCTGTCGCTATTGACTTTTTCAGTCATCCATCCATGTGTTCGTTTTCGTTATTTGTTTGTCTTATTTTGATGTTCCAACTTCCACAAACCATCCATTCGAACGACCCCGAAAACTCGGAACTAGCCAGAACAAAATTGCTCCACTTGAACGCAGGAAAAAAAGTTATTTTGTCGTAACCCTCAATCGTTCAGAATTTACAATTTCACCGAAAATAAAAAAGAAAGAAAGAAAGAAAAAAAAAAGGAAAGAGAAAAAGCAAAAAAAGCTTATTGCGTCACCAGCTACAATAACAATCATTTCCCGAATCAATCATCTCTCTATGACTGTAAATGCGGATTTTTCGATATAAAATGACACCGATTCTCTCTACAACACCTGCAACATGCAATGGCAATATGATGCAACGAGGGAGCCTTTTTCAGGAGAGTGAAATGAGGGACTGTATGGCGAGGTGGTGGTGCATGCTTGCGTAACACATGCATGTACTTGATTATACATGAACGTGCATGCATAAGCATATGCTTATCTCGCGCTTTCATTTTCTCTCTCTTTTCTTTTCTCGTGCACTCGCCCTCTCTGCTTTATTCACGTCGCATCCTTCCCTGGCTCCCTCTCTCTCTCCTCTCCTTTTCTATCTCTCTCTCTCTCTCCCTCTCTCGCTCTCATTGCAAGTGCGCGGACGCACGCACACACACACACACAGGCGTATGTATACACACACACACACAGGCGTATGTATACACACACACACACAGGCGTATGTATACACACACACACACACACACACATACACACACACACGCACACACACACGCACACACACACACACACACATATATATACACACACACACGCCCAAATCCTCACCAGACACGCACACACACAAAAGCTCCTCCGTCCCCACGCACAGCCACCCGCACACAGTGATTCCATTGTCTCCGCTCAGCATGCAGCGAGCGGAGAGTTAATAAGGGAACGCAACAGTTAGAACAACAATAACGTGAGATTATGCAGAGGAAGAGTCAAAAGGCACGCTAACGCCGGAGATGAAGAGGGCGGCGAGGTCATTGTTTAATCCGGGACGAAAGCCGTAACATAAACAGCTGTTCCTCGCGACTAAAAGTGTGCATAAGCGCAGCCTTGTCGCGGAAAACGTCTTATTGTCGACGACTTAGAGGCTAAAGAGGGTGGCAGTTCAGCCAGAGGTTTTGGCGAAGTACCGTGGTGTGGCGAAGAGGAGGAAGAGGTGGAGGGGAGGAAGAAAGATGTGAAGGAGGGAATAATGAAGGGAACGACATGAGTATCTATATGTATATATATGTATACACATACACACGCACACACACACACACACACATACATAATGTGTATTTGTGTGTATGTGTGTATGCATACACTTAGACATATATATGTATATATACACATACATACATACACACATATATATTTCCCCAGTGGATAGGGAGTCGTGAAAAGAATACTTTAAACACATGTCACTGCGTGTCGTAAAAGGCGACTATTCCCTACCAACCGAACTCGGCCATCGTGGTAGGGTATGGCCCACCCTCTCCCCATCATGCTACTCGTTTCAAGCAACATCAAAGCCGTTCCTGTTCCGCCAACGGATTTAAATCAAGGTTCAACCTTACCATTTACGAGTAGGGTGGTACGTGTCAAATGCAAATATCCAAAAAAGAAAAACATAAACAAAGTTACTTGAACTTGAAAACATCACCTGGGACATTATCGGAATCGCCGAGATGAAAGGGCTAGACGAAGGGATTACAGAATGAAACAGTAAACGCACTGACAAAAAAAAAAAAAAAAAAAAAAAAAAAAAAAAACGAGGTGTAGGCTTCCTGGGGCCGGGTTCACTAGCATACGATCGTAACGCATTTACCAAAGGTCATTTAGCATTGCGATAATCAATGATTGTAAAACTGGATTCGCGAAGAGATGTAAAGTCCCATCGGCAGAGGTACAATCGTAACTCGAGTCATTCTTTTTATCTTTACTTTTGTTGGATTTCTTGGCTATCGACTAATTCTAATGGTAGCCAACAGAGGGCTCTAGTAAAGCAATTCCACCAATCGGGCGTCATTTATTTTTCTGGTTCTTTTGGCTAATCACGTAACATGTAAACAACTAGACACAGCGAGATTTTGAAAGTCATTATCGCCGCTGAAACACCATTTATGAAACTGCATCAAGAATTGATAAAAAATGATCAAATGATCAAATGATCGAACGGATATAATTATCGTATAAATGGGAGCCAATACAAACACTTATACCATTTTTTACCGCAAACCAAAGAAACAGTCCAAACAGTTTTAATTAATTCATTCATTTCTCATAATTTTAAACAAAGAATCAGTTCAGACAC
>NC_091550.1:34696469-34708969 GCF_042767895.1 Penaeus vannamei | reverse complement strand
TTACCATCTCTACCCTCTTTCCGTTTTCCTCCTTTCACATCCTCAGTCGACTTCTTCCTGTTCATCCTCGACTATCCTCAGTCGACTCCCTCCTGTGCACCCCCGAATGTCCTCAGTCGACTCCCTCCTCGAATATCCTCAGTCGACTCCCTCCTCGAATATCCTCAGTCAACTCCCTCCTCGAATGTCCTCAGTCGACTCCCTCCTCGAATGTCTTCAGTCGACTCCCTCCTCGAATGTCCTCAGTCGACTCCCTCCTCGAATGTCCTCAGTCGACTCCCTCCTATTCCTCCTCGAATATCCTCAGTCGATTTCACTTTAAGGAGCTCCTTGGGTTCATCACGTGTAATTTACAGATAGAAGCTTCACCCACATAACTTACGATACTAACAAGGAGGGCTAAGAAAATCACACATAATTATCTTCACAAGGATCAGCCGAGTATATATGAATGAAATGTAGGAAAAGAGATAGGAAAAGTGTGGGTGGAGGAGAGGGAAGGAGGGAATGTGTGAGGGAAAGGATTGGGATAGGGAAGAAGGGAGAAGGAGGGGTGGGGAAGGTAGTTGGGTGTTGGGGAAGAAGGATCGAAGAAGGAATAGGGAAATGGAAGGAGAGAGAGAGAGAGAGAGAGAGAGAGAGAGAGAGAGAGAGAGAGAGAGAGAGAGAGAGAGAGAGAGAGAGAGAGAGAGAGAGAGAGAGAGAGAGAGAGAGAAAGATGAGGAGAAAGAGGATGACTACGGAATATTCTATCAGGCAGCCAATACACTTCACCTGCTTCAGAACTCCCACTGACGCCCTTCTCTTGCACCTGGCTCGGCCTTGCGTAACAGGATAGACCAAGAGCTTCCCTGTCACGCTGGCAGGAAATTAAGGATCGGCGAGGCGCTTATCGAAGGCGTCTGACCCGAGTCCTGTGGAGATTCCCCGTTTTCTGTTGCACTTCGTACGCTCCTTTCTCGTCTGCATGGTAGTCTGCTGACTTCTCTGGTTGTCTCTCGATATTTCCTCTTCTTTCTACTTTTATCTTCTTTTCTTTCTATACTCTCTCTCGCTCCCTCTCTCTCTCACACACACTCTCTCTCCCTCTCTCTCTCACACACACTCTCTCTCCCTCTTCCTCCCTTCCCTCCCTTTCTCCCTCTCTTTCTTCCTCATACGCCCAACCAACCCCCAGTCTCTGCAGCTTCTTCCCACTCTCTTTCATTGTTCTCTCTCTCTTCCCTGCTCCCTCCCTCCCTCCTCCTTTTCAAAAGACTCCCGGCCTGCAAAAACCCACACCGCTGTACGCCAACACTAGCCGCTGCGAAGAGGGCATAATGGCGTACCTTGTTCTCCGATAATATCCCAGCAAACTATCGGTAATTAAAACCGTTATTTCAGTCTCCTAAGTAATCTGGCCGGAGCTGGTTCTTCTCCTCCAGCCATAATTGCTCCCAGGTGAAAACGGAAGCATTGATAATGCAACCTCTGCCATCTAGGTATTGCAGAGATAATTACGGATAGAGAGGAGAGGTAAGGGGGGGGGGTGTTGCGAGGGGCGTCCTGCTGCCTGTTGCATAATGCGGGCAAAGACAAAGGCTACTTTCTCCGCATTTTTTCTATTCTTTTATTTTATTTTTTTACTTCTTGTTCATGTTTTTTTGTCATTATACTATTCAGTGTTGCAGAAGACAACGACTTTACCCGTAAATTCCGTCTCCTTATTCAATTTCTTCCCCTTCATTTTCTTTATTATTATCATTATTGTTATTATTATTATTATCATCATATTTTTCGTTATCATTATTATCATTAATATAATCATCATCATCATCATTATTTTCATTGTTATTATTATTTTATTATTGTTTTTGTTGTTATCATTATCATTAATATTATTATTATTAATATTATTATGATTATGATTATTATTATTATTATTATTACTATCATTACATCTTTATTATTACTATTGTTATTATCATCATTATGATTATATTATTATCATCATTATCATCCTTATCATTGTTTTAATTGTTATTATTCTATTATTGTTTTTCTTGTTGTTATCATTATCATTATTACTATCATTATTATTGTTATCATTATGATTATGATTATTATTATTATTACTATAACTGCATTTTTTATCATTGTTATTATTACTATTATTATTATCATCATTATGATTATATTATTATCATCCTTATCATCTTTACCATTATTGTTACTATTACTATTATCATTATCACTGATATCATTGTTTACCATTATTCTTATCATTATGATTAATGATAATGATGATGATGATGACGTTAGTTTCTATTTTTATTATCATTATTATCATCATCATTATTATTATTACTATCAATATTATTATCATTATTATGACTATTGCCTCTGTCAAGTTTATTTTTTTGGCAGCGTTGATTATTTTAATAACTAAAACGTTATGAACTGATGTTAATTTATCATTTTATTACATTTATTATTAACAGATGTTAATGATGTTATTTTACCAGAAGTGTGTTTTAGCCCAACTTATGCCATTAAATTGAAGTGGCGATACGGGTCATGATCTTGATCCAGGATTAAAAAAAAAAAATAATAATAATAATAATAATTAGCACTGCAAGATAGGGATACACGGACGTCACAATTTTACCTGAGAATGAGGTGATTTTAATGTTATTATTGTCTCCGCCAAGAAGTATGTTTTTGGTAGTGTTGGTTAAGTAATTTAATCGTTGATTAGCAGGATAACTAAACAAGTAATGAACCGATTTTTTTTTTATTTTTTTTATTTATTTTTTTTTTTTTTTTAATAGAGGTGTGCTTTAGCCTAACGTATATGTCATGAAATGTGGTAGTGATCCACATCGTGATCCGGATCCTGCGCAGGATAATTCCAAACGTTATGAACTGATTTTTATGATTCATTTATTTTATTTATTCATTTATTTATTTATTTATCTATTTATGTTCATCAGAGGAGTGTCTTAGCATTTGCAAGATAGGGAAACACGGACACCACCAGTGCAATTCTTCAAATGTGAATATTATTATTGCATCAGTGCCCCTGTTGCCTTGGAGGAGGAATGCGCTCTCTTAGTGCTTGTAGTTGTTATTGCTCCGCCAAGAAAGTTATGTTTCTTCGTTGGTTAGCGGAATAACTCAAAAAGTTATGGATAGATTTTTATCAGAGGTGTGTCTTAGCCTAACTTAAATGCCATTAAATTTTGGAGGTGATCCGGATATTTGTTCGTTGCTTAGCAGTACAACTCAATAAGTTATGAACAGATTTTCATGATTATTTTTTTACCAAAGGCATGTCTTAACCTAACTTAGATTCCGTTAACTTTTGGCGATCCGGATTGTGGTCCGGTTCCAGGATTTTTTTTTTTTTTTTTTTGAATGATTGCATCATTGCTCTATTGCCTTGTCAAGGAGGACGTCACCAATGTACCTGAAAAAAGTGATTTTAATGAAATTCTTCGTGTGAATAATTTTATTGCATTTATTCTCTTGACGGAGGTATGCGCTCTCTGAGTGCTCCTAGTTATTGTTTTTTATGAATACTTTTATTATGTTGGTCATTATTATCATTATTGTTATCAATAATATCATTATTACTATAGTTATCATTATAATTACTATTATTTTTATTATTACTAGAACTACTGCTACCACTACTATCACCATTAGCATTGTCAAAACAAGAACGGAGATAACAAGAAAAATATGATGTAGCTAATGTTTATTTCATTATCATGTTCTTTATTATTTCTAGTATCACTATTAGCATCATCATTACTGTTATTTATATTTTTCTACTATCATTATAATTATCATTATCATCATTGTTATTATTATCATTATTATTACTAACATCATTATTATTGCCATTATCATTGTTATGGTCATTATTCTTATTATTATCATTATAATTATAATTATAATTATAATCATAATTATAATTATAATTATAATTATAATTATATTAATTATTATTATCATCATCATCATCATAGTAGTAATAGTAGTGGTGGTAGTAATATTGGTACTAGTATTAATATCATTATTGTTATATTATTATCATGGTTATTATTATCATTATTATTATCATCATCATTATCATTATTGCAAGAAGTAATAGCAGAAATAATACCATAATTGTTATTGTAATAGTTATTTTTATCATTAATATTACTATTGTCATTATCGTTACTTATATTGTTGTTATTCTTATCATTATCATCATCATCATATTTCTAATTCTTGTTCATATTTTTCTTATCATTTTTATCATTATGATATTAATAATAATGATAATGATAATAAAAGAATAATAATAATGATACCAGTAATAATGGTAATAATAACTATTATTATTTTCATTTGGTATAATTATCGTCAACATTATTGCTATTGCCATCATTATTGCTACTAGTATCCTTATCATTGTATTTATTGTTATCATTATCATTATTATCATTATTATTATCATTAATATTTCTTATCTTTTTATTATCATTATTGTTAACAGTATTATTATTATCATCATTACTATTATTCTTATAATTTTCATCATCATTATTACTATTATCCTTATCATTATTATTACCATCGTTGATGCAATGATAATGTTAATTATTATTATCATCATTATTATCCTCATAACTATTATCATTATTGTTATTGTAATGATAGTAGAAATGATAGTAATATCATGATTATTATTTTTTTCACCGTCAGTAACATTGTTATGATTATTATCTTTATCATTATTTCTATTTTTTATGATTAGCGTTACGATTATTATTATTATTTTTATTTTTATTACTACTATTTTTATTAGCCATTATTATTGTTTTGTTATTATTATTATTATTATTATTATAATTACTACTATTTTTATTATTGTTATTATTATGATTTTGTTATTATCATTATTATTATTATTATTATCATTATTATTATTATTATTATTATTATTATTGTCATCATCATTATTACCATCTTCATCACTATTATCATTATCATTATTACCATCATCATCACTATTATTACCATCATTATTACCATTATCATCACTATTATCATCACCATCATTATTGCCATCATCACTGTTATCATCATCATCATTATTACCATCATCATCACTTTTATAACCATCATTATTATATTATCTTCTTCGGCAGTTTTGTTCAGCATCCTTTGATGGATTCTGAAAATCAAATTTATTTTAAGTAGATGTCTATTAGGAAATTATTTAAGAAAGTGAAATTAAATCACAATCTCATGATACATTTTTTCCGAGTTGTCATTATAAAGTTTTTAACATCATTGCATATTAATCATCTGATAGTACATGTCGACAGTACATGTAAATGTAAATGTATGTAAATTACCCTTAATGCTTTTAGTCACTTTGTTATCATGTCATGGGTTTTAACCTCGACACTACTATCATTACTTTCGTTAACATTCACACTATTATTCGATGTGTTTATTGTGGCTTTTTTAACATAGTTGTTGCGTTATTCTTTCCTTTATCATTGTTGATGTGGGTATTATTATAGATATGATGTCTGTTGTCTCTTTGTTATCCTTGTATAACAGTTATGGTTTACAACATGCCTGTCCTAAACTGAGGTGATATTGGAAATTGTAATCATGCGCTCACGCACACGCACGCACACACACACACACACACACACACACACACACACACACACACACACACACACACACACACACACACACACACACACACACACACACACACACACACACTCACACGCACGCACGCACGCACGCACGCACACACACGTACAAACACACACACACACACACGTATATTTATATCTCTTGGCTAATAAAATTTACAGCAGAATTTAGCTGGCTCACAATAACTCAAAGGGGAATGTAATTCATTCTGAGTCTGAAATTGGTATCAATCAACTGCATGGAGAGTTATGTTACATCGAATATTTTCCGCCAGTAACACAATTTTTGTTCATGTTATATACAGGTATTCATGGAGATTAACAGCACCAAAACACTCTTATTGCCAATGCGGTTTCTTTTCTTTCGAATTTCTATGTAGTTTTTATCTTATTGCTGCATTTCCCTCTGCTGTTATCTTTGGACTAATCTGTAATAAGTTTTACGACTAAATATTGTTAAAATCAATGTTTTTATTATAATATTGGCTAACTTTTGCACTTCCTCCTCCCCCTGCAGTGTATGAACAAACCTAAAACAACTCCCACGAATAAAGTTCAAAACACTTTATGGCAGCAGTATTGCACATACGAAGAAAAGTGTTCACCCATTGCTAGTGTTCTAGAACCTTCCACCCCTCGAGGCAATGTTCATGTGACAATAACATTCAGCTCAGAGACAAATATCACCCCACCCCCGCCCCCACCCCCACACCCCCTTCCTAAAAACCGTGAAGGACAAATGTCTTTGGCTGACAGAGGCTCCATGAATCCCTATAGGTTTTCAATACCTATATATTGGACGTGAACCAATACAGCAAACTGTTCACTTCTGCCACATTCCTCGTCCGTGTATTGGACTTGGTGATACGACCATTGCTGAGAGGACTGTTGCAAATTTTGGCTTTGCAGACCACGGCCTTTCGCTGTTCATGGGGAGGCTGCAGGGTTTGGGTTTGAGTCTGTTTCTTCGGGTCTTTAAGGAAGCTCTTTGTGTAATAGAATAACACAACTGCATTTGGATTTGGCAACTCATCAACCTATCTGTAAACTGTAGATCTCTATTTATTATTTATTCATTTATTATTATTATTATTATTAGTAGTAGTAGTAGTAGTAGTAGTATCATCATCATCATTATTGTTATTATTATTGCTATCATCATCATCATCATCATCATCATCATCATCGTCATCATCATTATCATTATCATTATCATTATCATTATCATTACTGTTATTATTATTATTATTATTATTATTATTATCATTATTATTATCATTATTATTATTATTATTATTATTATTATTATTATTATTATTGTTATTATCATTATTGTTATAATTACTGTTATTAATATCATTACCATTTTTCTTATTATCATCATTATCATCACCACTTTTATTATTACAACTAAAATGATCGTTATTATTTTAAGTAACATAGTTTTTACTATCATTGTTACTATCATTATTATTATCATTGTTATTATCATTGCTATTATTATGATAATTATTATCATTATTATTATTTTTATCATCATCATTATCATTATCATTATTATTATTATTATTATTATTATTATTATTATTATTATTATTACTATCATTATAAACATAAATGGTTAACATGTTTATTTTCAATACATATATATTGCTTTAATTATTACATAATAATAATGATAATAATAATAATAATAATAATAATGATAATAATAATAATGATAATAATAATATTCATAATTATCCGCATTATTTCATCATTATTTTCATCATTGTTATTGTTATAATGATGAAATAACAATGATAACAATAATAATAATATTAATGCTAATAACGATAGTTATCATTATCATTACCATTGTTATCATTATTACTATTATTATCATTATTATGATTATCATTATTATCATCATTATCGCCGTCATTATCATTATCACGATCATCATCATGAGTATTTATTTTATTGGTTTTATTGTTATTAACATTCTATTATCATTATCTTTGATAACATGCTCATTATTATGATTAGTATCCTTGTTGTTATTATCATCATTAGTATTATTTTTACTATTTTATTTAGTGTCTTTATTATTACTGCCATCGTCATCATCAATATCTTTATTTTTACCATTGTTATCATCATCATCATCATTGTTATTATTGTTATCATCCTTTTGATTATCAACATTGTTTTTTTTATTATTATTTCCGTTATTATTATCATTATTAGTAGGATTATTATTATTGCTGTGATCATTATTATCTTTACTATTATTTTCACTATGATTATCATTATCATTATTATTATCGTTTTCATTATCATCAAAATTGTTATCGTTATTATGATCATTATTATAATGATTTGTATGATTTATTCTCTTCCTCCTCATGATTATTATTGTTATCTTATTATTGTTACTATTACTATTTTTTTCTATTATCAATATCCTGAATGCTACTCTAATCGCTGTTACTAATATGGGTTTTATTTGTATAGTTCTATTCTTTTACCATAGTTCTTATCATTATTATCTCAATTATTATCTTCATCAATTTCATTATCAACATCTTTGTTTCTATTATCGTCATTATTATTTCTATCATCATCATTATTACTACTACTATCATTAGTATGATATTATTACTATTATAATTATCTTTACTATTCTATTATTGTTATCATATATTATTTTCATTACTGTTATATCCATTATCATCATTACAATTACTTTTAGTATGATTAGTATTATTACTATCTTTACTATTATCATAATCATTATTATTGACATTGTCAGTGTTATCATTATCATTGTTATCATAGTTATTATTATAATTATTGTTATTATTATTATCATTATTATTGTTGCTATTGTTATTATTATTGTTGCTGTTGCTGTTATTATTATCATTATTACTGTCATCATTATTATTATCATTAGCATTGTTATCATCATTATAATTACTATTATCATTATTATTACCATCATTGTTAATATAACTATCATTATCATTGTTATGATTATTATCAGTATCATAATTGCTATCATCATTATTGTTATAATTACCATTATCATTATCAGCATCATACTTGTTATTAACATCATTATCATTATCATTATCATTTCTTATCATTATTTCAAAAAAAAGAATTATAGCAACAATGATGATAATCGTTATTGATAATATTATTGTTATTTACCATTCATTATTTTATCATAATCATTACGTTTATCATTGCTATTGTTAATATCATCCTTATTATCATTTTTGTTGTCATTATCATCATCTTTATAATTATTCGAGTTATTATCATTATCATTAATTTCATTATTGTTGTTATAATCAATAATGTTATTGTTATTGTCATTATTGTTATCATTATCGTTTATTGTTGTAATTACTTAAATTTTATTATTATTACTATATAATTTCCAAATTATTATTATTATCATTATCATTACTATTATTATTATTGCTATCATCATCATTATCAGTATCGGCTTTATGATAATAATGCCAATCATAGCATTAACAATTATTATTAATGTATTCATCTCTATCATTTCCTTTTTTTATGATCAATGTCGTCATTATTGTTATAATTATCAGTAACAATAATGATCACAATAATGATTATAATAGCAATAATAGTGATAACAGTAATAATTTGAATACTAATGATAATAATCATATTAGCAATACTACTAATAATGATAATAATATTGATAGTAATAACAATTATGATAATACTAATGATAATGATAATAATGATTATCATTATCATTATAATATTAATATCAATGATTATAATTTTATTAGTATTATTTCTATTATTATCATCATCAATATTATCATTATCATTATCACTGTTATTATCATCCTTCCTATTATCGTTGCTTTTATTCTTTTTATCATCATTGTTATTACCATTACCAGTACTATTAGTAGTAGTAGTAGTAGTATAAGTAATATCTGTAGCATTATCTTTATTATTGTTATTTTTATTTTCATCATCATCATCATTGTTATTATAATTTTTATCATTATCATAATTCTTGGTATTCAAATTGCCTTTGATATCATTATCATTATTATTGTCATTATTATCATTGTTATTACCATTATACTATTGGCATTATTATTAGAATCATTATAATTATTATCACTTGTTATCATTATCCTTTTATTTCTAATATCATTATTACCATTATAACTATCAGCACAATTATTTTTGTTATCATTATTTTCATCATTAAAGATGCATCATCATTATCATTATAATCATTATTATTATCATTATCATTAGCATTCATACTATTGTTATTGTTATTTCTGTTCCTATCATTATCATTATTGTTTATCTTTTTTATTCATTGCTATGGTTACTCTCATAGATGTTGCAATCCTTATCATTATAATAGTTCTTATTATATCAATCAACACCATCTTTATTGTTTTTAATATAATTAGTATCATTGATATTACTATCATCTGAATCATTATTGTAATTATTATTATATCTCTCATTATCATTATCATCATTATCATTATATTCATTATGAATACCATTGCTATTATCATTACTTTTGTTATTCTTATTATTATCATCGTTTTTTTCTTATAATCTTTTTCGTTATTAATATCATTATCATCATCGTTATCCTTATTATTGTCAATGTTATTATAATCATTACTATTATTACTTTTATTATCGTTATCAAATTATCCTCAGCAGCAGTATTATCATTTCTACTTATTTCATCTTTAATACCCTTGTATGTTATCGCCTTCAATATTTCCTAATCTCAACTATTGTCTCAGTTTTCGATGTTCTATTTTGAGATTTTCCTTAGACATTTCTCCTTTTCATTTTTTAATGTTTTTTTTTCTTCTTTCTTCCATATCCCTTTCCCTTTCTTATTTCTTTTCCTCTCATTAGAGCTCTCTCTTTTCCTCTGTCTCTGTTTGCCTTCCTCTCTATCGGTTTGTCTCCTATTTCTGTTTCTTCACTTTGTATGTCTGTCTCTCTACCTTCTGTCTGTATGTCTTCTCTCTCACTTCCTCCCTCCTTCCCTGCAACCATTGTCTGTCTGTCTTTCCCTTTCTCCCTCTCTCTTCCCTTGCGCCACCTCCCTTCGCGTCCCCTCTCCCTTCCCATTCTCTCGTTCGGTCTCATTTTTAGCCTCCTTGACTTTCCCCTGAAGAAGCGTCAATCCGTTTCACTCTATGGCTTGCGTATTTCCCTTATTCTGCGTCTTCTGTGGGTCTTTGTTCTCTCCTTCTCTGTTCGATTTGAGGGATATTCTGTGATCCCTTTTTCTTCTCTTTCTCGTTTTTTCTTTTCTGCTTGCTCTTTTCTTTGTAGCTGTTTGATAAAAATGGGGATAGAGAGGTGGAGGGTAAAAAAGGCGAACGAAAGACAATGAGAGATCAAAAGTGTGGCGTCCGTTGTATTGTTCAGTGGAGGGAATACGAGGTTTTAATTGCGCACTTCCTTTGTAACTTTATAACACTTGATTCCCCTTTCCCATCACCCTATGGGGTATCACGACTTCTTTTCGGAAAACCCACATGCAACTCGTAATGCTGTTAATTGATAACATTCATTTTTACTTATCATATCCTTAACCATCTCTCCCTTTCTATAAAACTCAGCAGCACTCCATCTGTTCAAACTCGACAACCCTCCAGCGCTCTAATATAACTCAATTTGTCTACTTTCTTTTCGCGTTTAACTACCGGTTCCCTCGTTCATTCCTTCACCAGCGTTAAGCTTGCCGTGTCTGCCATTTCTTCCTTCAATCAGTCCTGAACGTGCACCACCTCCCTACCATCAGCCAGAAGCACCCAGTTCGCCATCACGTCAACGCTTTTCCATCGACCTAACGCGCACACTCAGTATCTTTATTGTTTCACTTTGCTAAGTTTCCTTCGTCTGTTCGGCAACGCGCAGCAAGTAATCCTAAGGGAAAATTTGAATATTCCTTCTTTTCTTCACATACTTTTTTCTCTTCTTTATTCGCGTACTTATTTTTCTTTCTGTATTCATCCATTTCATTAACCACCAACTATTACCCTTTATCATTTCTCCGTAGAATTTCTTTGCTGGTTTGACTTTCTCCTTTGTTATTCTATTTTGCTTTGCATCCATGTCCGCCCGGTGCATGCTATTGAGCCCCCTTTCGCTCTCACTCCTAACAATCAATTTGGAACACTCAAAAATTCTGCTCTTTCGAAAAAGGGAGAAAAAGAACGCAGGAAGGAGTACATGAAATGGGACTTTTAAACAATCTGGAAACAACACTGCTGGTCTTTTGTCGATCTCCTCCCTGTTTTGTCTCCCGAATTTCCTTTCATCTATCTGCCCTGATGGGTTACTGTCTAATGTCTTTATTATTCCGTGTTTCGTTTCGTCTTGATAGTATGCTTTGTTTCACGCTCTCAACCTCTTTGTTGTCATTCTCTCACTGTCAGCATCTCTGTTTATGTCTATCGCGCTATTTCTCTCCTTCCATCCCGCTTCCCTTTCGCGCTCTCTCCTCTTTTCTCTGTCCCGCTCCTCCCCATCTCTCGCTGCTGCCACTTCCTTATGCGTCCTAGATTGAGGCCCGTGCTCGTATCAGGAGAAATACAATATATATGTGTGTGTGTGTGTGTGTTATAGATATATTTATATCTATAAACACACACACACACACACACACACACACACACACACACACACACACACACACACACATATATATATATATATATATATATATATATATATATATATATATATATATAT
>NC_091550.1:34672601-34685101 GCF_042767895.1 Penaeus vannamei | reverse complement strand
CCGCTGTCCTGAAACTGTTTCCCCCGCCTTCTCCTTTGAGCATCGTCACAAAGAAAGACACCTAAAGCGAAGGATGAAAGAAGCAAAAGAACACACACACACACACACACACGAAAAATAACAACAAAATACAAAAGCAAAAAAAAAGGACACAAAAACACAATGTCAAACAGCTGAGCTTTCCAAGAAATCCTCAAGAAGCTAAAGATCGACCCGTGTCAAAGGGTATAATAGTGTGTGAAAGTGAAGGAAGAAAGCGTTCGGTAACACTCAAAAGATTGTTCAGAAGAGCTCTAAAGGCCGGGCAAAGGCTGGTTAAGAGACGCTGAACAGACACAGAAATTGAAAGAGATGGATATAAGAGTTCGATAGATTATTAATGACGGTCACAATGGAATGATGATGTTTGTGATGATACGGATGCTGAATATAGCAATAGTAAAAGTAGTAGTAGTAGTAACAGTTGATGAATAATTATGATTATCATAATACTAATAATGATAACAATAAGTATAATGTTAATAATGGTAAGACTTGTGGTGGTAGATGTAGTACTAGTACTAATGATATGGCAATGATATTGACACCCATATCAACAACAATAATAAAAACGATAACCTTAATGATAATACAAATATTGATCATAATTATAAAAATGATGATGATGATGATGATGGTAGTGGTAATAATATTGATAGTGATAATGGTAACAGAAATAATGGTAATGGTAATAATGATAATAATAATAATAACGATAGTAATGATAATAATGATAATGATTATTATTATTATTACTATTACTATTATTATTATTATTATCATTATTATTATTATTATATTATTATTATCATTATTATTATTATTATTATTATTATTATTATTATTATTATTATTATTATTATTATCATTATTATAACAATGATAAATAATGATGATAATAATAAAAATAATGGTGATAATGATACTATTGATAGCAATAACACCAATGATAGCCATAATCCTGATAATGATAATACTAATGATGATAATATTAATGATTATGATGATAATAATAATAATAGTAATAATAGTAATAATAATAATAATAATTATTATTATTATTATTAGTATTAGTATTATTATAAGGATAATAATAATAATAATGATAATAATAATAATAATAATAATAATAATAATAATAGTAATAATAATAGGAATAGCAGTAATAATAATAATAACAATACTAGTAATAATCCTGATAATGATAATAGTAATAACATTAGTAATGATTATAATGATAATGATAATAATAATAATAGTAATAATGACAACAACAATAATAATAGTATTAGTAATAATAGTGAAAACAAAGAATGATAGGATCGATGATAATGATAATAGTGACAATGAGGATAATAAGGATGAAAATAATACGATTTTTGAAAGTGTTATGATAATGTTAATAATAATAATGTAAGGAATAATGAAAATTATAATGATAATGATTATAGTACTACTAATAATATGGTTATAATGAAGATAATAATAACAAAAACAATGACAATGATGTTAATAATAGTAGTAATAATGATAATGATAAGAGTAATAACAATAACTAATGATGACAATAATGGTAATAATGATAATAATAATAATTATTATTATTATTATCATTATTATTATTATTACAATGATAATGATAATAATAATAATAGTAATAATGACAATAGAAACAACAGTACTACTACAACTGCTATTAATAACAATAGTAATAACAGTAATGATATTAGCAATAATGAAAATAAAAACAAAAATAACAATAATGATAATAATGATACTACTACTACTACTACTACTACTACTACTACTACTACTAATAATAATAATAATGATAATAATAATAATGATAATAATAATAATAATAATAACGATAATAATAATAATAATAATAATAATAATAATAATAATAATAATAATAATAATAATGATAATGATAAAAATAAGAATAAAACTATTACTACGATTGCTGATATTAACAACCAACATAATAATAATAATAATGATAATATTAATAATAGTGATAATAGAATGATAACAACTGCATCGATAGTGTCGAAAATGATAATTACCATAATAATGGAAATAATAACAATAACATAATCATTATGATAATAGCAGAAACAATGATAATGATAGCAATAAAAAGTGATGACAATATTAATACAAATAACATTAATGATATAATATAAGATAAGATAAAAAGAAAAGGGAAATGTGTCATATATTTATTATACTATTGCATTTGATCAACATTTTTTAAGCAAAAAAAAAAAAAAAAAAAAAATACATGTTAAACAATGGAAAGAAAAACACTTCGAATATTTTGTTTAATTTTTTCAACATCATGGCTACTTAACCTTACAGTTTTGTTCTACTTCATCCTTTTAATAAACCAAAGCATTGTAGACTTTATCATGATTAAAAACTCGAGCATTTTTTTCTCTCAGGCTTAAACTTAGAAACAAAATGGTCACGCGCAGCTCCTTGATGACCTTTTCCTTGAGCAAAGAGGAGCTCAAGTAAAATAATAATGATGGTAAAAACAACAACAGCAATAACAGTAATAATAACAATGATAATAATGATAATAATGATAATAGTAATAATAATAATTATACCACTACTACTACTACTACTAATGATAAAAACAACAAAAATAACAGTAACAACAACAACAACAACAATAACAACAACAACAATAATAATAATAATAATAATAATAATAATAATAATAATAACAATAATAATAAATAATAAATATATATACATATATAAAATTTGGTTATTTTAGTTCAGTCCTATATTTACCATCCTGGCTAACGGAACAGGCGCGGGCAAGCTATGGTACATTAGATGCATGGTCATAGCATTACAGAGTAGTATTACATTTTAAATTTGGACTATAAAATTGTCATAACCTGTATTATATCAGTTAAAAGAAAATAACAATTACACAGTCCTTTATCTATTCATCTACCAAGGAGTACAGCTTGGGCGTGGAAAGGCATTATTACATTGGTTACGTAGTTATGTAATTCTACATTCCAAAGCTAAGATACAACAAAAGTATACTTTCCGATACACCAGATGAATATGAAATAGTTCTCTAGACTTCATGCTAAGCGGTCTGAAAGGCTGTAACGCATGACACTCTAAGAAATGATGTACAACTGTTCACTTATAGTCTTCATTACAAAGTTTACCCTTCGATTCTTCGACATTACTACCTGTACTGACCTTCCAATGTAATCTATATCCAAGCCTGATTCTTGCGCTCACAATATCACTGTCTTGTTCTTGTTTTATATAAACTATAGATGAAGGAGTCTTGCGTAAAACGATCATAGTGCTTTATGCTACAGCTTTCAGGCCGTTGAGAATTAGCCAACTCTGCCAAACTCTCTCTGAAGAAAGTTCTAATGATGCGGGAAAGCTTAGTAAGAGGCAGTCCAAGATCTATATCCACATTTTGCTTGCCACATGCTGATTTTCCTAGACGGTCAGCATGCCTATAGATTCTAACGCGATGGAATAGATACGAGAACAAGCTAAATATTTCCATAGAGTAACGTGACGAAACTTCAACAACCATCGAGTAATGCAAACGCCACAGCTCGTACCCATTCAGTACAATGAATATTAAGGCACCGAAGGGTTACCGTGTTCTGAATTTTAGTCCCGAGAATTTTAGGCAAGGAACCCTCACTGCAGATTCACTTCAGGGGGTCAGCAAAGGTTGCCAGGAAATCCGCAATACCAACCGGTGGTGAAGTGTGTAAAGAGATGGTTGTGAACATTATTATGATAATGATTAAAGCAATATAGAATAATAATATTAATGATGATGATAATGCTAATGATTGTGATAACAATTATAATAATGATAATATCACTGATAATGCAAATTCTAATGATAGTAACAATGGAAATGATGATAATAAATGATTATGATGATAATGATAATAACAAATATGATAACAGTAATGATGATGATAATAAAAATAATAATGATAATAGCAATACTAACAATAACAATATTGATGTCACTAATGATAATAGTAACAATAACAATGATAATAATAATAATGATAACAATTATCATAATGATAATAGTAACAATAACAATGATGATAATAATAATGATAACAATAATCATAATGATAATGATAATAATAATAATGATAACGATAATATTGATAATCATAATAGTAATAGTAATAATAATGACAATAATTATAGTAATAATGATGATAAAAATGAGGATAATAATAATAATAATAATTATGATAACAATATCAAGAGCGATAATGATAACGATGGTAATGATAAAAATGATTATAATGGTGATAATGATAATAATGATGATAATAAAGATAATGATAAGAGTAATAATAATAATAATAATAATAATAATAATAATAATAATAATAATAATAATAATAATAATAATAATAATAATAATAATAATAATAATGATAATAATATAATAACAATAATGGTGATTATGATCATAATAATGAAAATATTGATAATAATAATAATTATTATGATAATTATAATGATAAAAATGACAATGATGATAATGGTAATACTTATAATGATAATACTGATGATGATAAGAATCATGATGATAATAGTAATTATGATAATAATAATGATCATGATGATAATAGTAATGATAATAACAGTAATCATGATAATATTGATGATGATAAAAATCATGATGATAATAGTAATTATGGTAATAATGATGATGGTGATGATAATAATAATGATAATGATAATAACAACAATGATAATAATAACAATAATAATAATAATAATAATACTATTAATGATAATGATAATTATAAGAAAAATAATAATTGTTATTATTATTATTAGTAACATTATAGTGATAGTGATAACGATGATGATGATGATGATGATGATGATGATGATGATGATGATGATGATGATGATGATGATGATGATGATGATGATGATGATGATGATGATGATGATAATAATAATGATAATATTAATGTTAATAAGAATACTGACAATAATAATAATAATAAAGTGATAATAATGATGAAAGTAATAATAATCATAATGATAATACGTATGAGGATGATAATAATAATAATGAAGATGATAATGATAATAATAACAATAATAATAATAACAATGATAATAATAACAATAATAATAATAATAATAATAATAATAATAATAACGACGACAACGACAACAACAACAACAACAACAACAACAACAACAACAACAACAACAACAACAACAACAACATTCATAATAAAGACGACGATGATAATAGAAGTAATCGCAATGATAAAAGTAGAATAATAAGTTCGAGTAAAATCCTGACCTGAAGCAGAGGAGAGCGCCGTGACCTTCTTGTCTACTTCATTCATTAAATCAGTCTCTGCTACAAAGGCATCAATTTTAGGTCGATGGAAAAGGGAAGGGGAAAGTGGGGGAGGAAAGGGGAGATGGAGAAGTAGCCGATGAAGCCGAGGAAGAGAATTTGAGGAGGAAGAGGGAGATATAGAAAGAGTTCGAAATAAAATGGGAAGAAAAAGGAAGAAGCATAATGAAGTAAAGAGGGTGAATAGGAGGAGGAGCAGCAGAATGAGAGAAAAAAAAAACAGGGAGGTGGAAGGAAAAGGAGAAAGAAGAGACGAAAGATGAAGAAGGCTAAGTTCGGTAAAGAAGAGGAGGACGCGAGGAGGAAGACGATGGAAAGGCGTAAGAAATAAATAAAAAACAACAAAAAAGGAGGAAGATGAGGAATAAAAAGAAAATGGCTGAATCATCAATCTCAAAAAAAAAAAAAAAAAAAAAAAACATGAAATGAAATAAGACGTAAAACCCGCCCAAGTCATTCAAAAATGGAATAAAAGTAAGACCGGTCTATGAATATCAAGAACACAATTATCTGATATCCAAAAATCCCTCTTCTGCCATTATCCTTCCCCCAAAGTGCGTGCCGGTATTTTGTGTGGCAGTATTAGATTCTGCCTTTTGGCTATATGATTGAAAAAAAGAGAGAGGAAAGAAGGATATATCTTATTATTGTCTAAGGCTAAACTGCTACAGGCAGTCTTCACTCTCTCATATTTTCCATATTTTTGTTTTAATTAGAACCTGTGTTCTCTTTGGCTGTCACCTTAGCTTTTCTCTAATTCCGCTCGACCTCAATTTAAGATTATCCTAAGCGACTCCTATAGCCAAGTGAATCTCTTGGATAAATCAAAGTATATCGCACACCTATACCTGTTTTTCCTTTTTTTATGATACATAGTACGCACAGCATTTCGCACACGTGTACCGGTTTTTTCCTTTTTTTATGATACATAGTACGCACAACGAACTCTCCAGCTTAGTTAAGGTCCGCGCGTTCCAAAGAAGCCTGCGCGCCCCGTGGTCCGGAGGGGAGGCGGGCGCCGCGGGGACTCTCTCGAGGGCAGATTCTCCTTCGCCGCCCCCCCCCCTCCCCCTCCCCCTCTTCTCCTCGGGACGACAGTTTTCTGTCTCGGCCGTAATGAGTTGGTTCCTCCGGGGGATTAGAGTGCGGCTCGTCTCGTATCTCCTATCGATTAAAGAAAACGTCAGGCTCATTTTTTTCTCTGGAGTTACTTTTTTAAAACCGAACCTTTAACAGAGATGGGAATCCTGCCTTTGTCACTTCACCAAGAATTCATTAAGCAATTCCCTTGTCGGCTGTCCAGGTCCGTGGGAGGAAGTTGGACGCGAAGGGATACACATATAGATACATAGATAAATACATAGGTGTGTGTGTGTGTGTGTGTGTGTGTGTGTGTGTGTGTGTGTGTGTGTGTGTGTGTGTGTGTGTATGTGTGTGTGTGTGTGTGTGTGTGTGCATGCATGCATACATATATATGTATATAAACGGATATTTACATATACATACATATCTATATCAATCTTTCTATCTATTTACCTATCTATCTATCTCTCCCTTTTTCCTCTCTTTCTCTTTCTCTCTCTCTCTCACACACACACACATATGTGTGTGTGTGTGTGCGTGTGTAATACATACACACACGCAAGCGCGCGCAAATACATAGCGAAAGAGAGATAGATAGATAAAGAGGGAGAGCGAGAAAGAGAGAGAGAGAGAAGGGGGGGGGAGAGGGAGAGAGAGAGAGAGAGAGAGAGGGTGGAAGGAAAGCAGAGAGGGAGAGGAGAGAGACAGAGGGTGGGGGGAAGGGAGGGAGGGAGAGAGAGAGAGAGAGAGAGAGAGAGATAAAGAGAGAGAGAGAGAGAGAGAGAGAGAGAGAGAGAGAGAGAGAGAGAGAGATAAAAGAGGTAAAAAGACGACCATAGATGCTACTAGCAACAGGTAGCACTATACGGATTTTTTTTCCGTCTCGCCGCTCCCCGCCTGCTTCGACCCCCTCTCTGTGATAAGATAATTTCCGAAGTGGAGTCAGATTAACCGAACCCAGCAGTCGAAGGCCACATCTTCCGAAAGCGCGATATTACGGTTTAAATGAGAAGAATTTCGGTGCGATATCGCTGTATTACGAATATGATAACAATACAAATGACACGATTATTTCGACTTTAGATCTAGCCGCGGATACATGCGTTGGGTGTTGTTTCTGTACCTAACGAGTACAGTTTGCCGTATTTCTGGTTCTACTGCGAATGGTGGTGGTGCAAATGGCCGTGCAGATGGTAGCATAACTAATATCACGAACACCACTTTAAGCGCAGGGGCGACCGCTCTCAATAGAACAATAAAAACAGTAATAGGTTTTTCAATAACTGATTATTACTTCGTCTACCAGCTTTATTGCCATTTGCATACATAGAACTGCTTGTGTATTATCTACCGTGCTCATATGATATCTGCGGATAATTACTGTTATATATATTTACATAATTGATTTCCGTGTTCTTTTTTCTCACTGCAGATGCTGTTCTGCTAAAACTCTCACTACCGCGTTTGGCTTGAATCGTCCGCTTATCCCCACTATCAAAACAACTAATACTAACTGCAGCCAGCCCTAACTTGTTCTGTGCCTGACGCAATAAATACTGAATGACGGCGAGCCTGTCCAGCGAAGGCTTTCCAGTCTGAAGCATATTGCATTTGAAGGAGCGGGAATTGCAGTTATGAGCAAGTGTGCTTGGAGAGAGTTCATCTTAAATTCATGGACATGCCGTGAGATTCTTGCATTTATGACGTGCAACTCGATGCGCATATACAACTATTTTTTTGTTTGTGCATGTATGCTCATTTTCTTTTTTAACTCTCCTCTTGCGTTTTTTTTGGGTTGTTCGTTTATGCCTTTTCTCACAGTTCTTGTCTTCTTTTTCTCATCTCTGTCTCCCCCTCCCTCTCTTATCCCTTTTTTCTCTATCTCTCTGATTCTTCCTCCTCATTTCTTTCTCACTCTCTCACCTTTTCCTTCGCTCACTCCCTCCCCACCTTCTCTCTCTCTCTCTCTCCTCCACCTTTGTCTCGCGAAGAATCTCCTGAGGAAGCCTTCGTCTTCGAATCATACGTTGCGGAAGCCTCTGGAAAAAGGTTGTTAGACAAGTTCCTCTGTTCGACTCCCCTTTGTTTCGCTCTCCCTTCTTCCCAGCCCCTTTCAGACCCTCTGTTCAAACGCTCGTCTCAAAAGCTGGTACAGAATGCCTAATACACGCAATAATTCTTTCCCCGAAGCGAGCTGCAGCACAAAAACACGACCCGAGGGCTGGTTGTGCAAGAAAATGATTTTGATTCCTTTTCCGTGTAATTCAGGCATCTTGTGTTTTTGTATGTTCTGAAGCTATGAAAGTGAAAATGCAGGAGTGAAAATATCATGTTCGTAGAATTTGTTGTACATATATGAATGTAATGCTATCGAGTATGCATTTGCATGCGTTCGTATGTGTCTATATGAATTATCTGGGAAAAAATGATCTATCGACTTACGATATTCTGAAAGAAATACCATAATCTATCATCATTTTTCCTTGTCTGTAAACAAAGACTAACATTTTTCTTCAAGATTTATTAATCTTTGAATATGCATGACACACCTAGGGAATGGCTGTTGTTATACTATTCACAAGTGTATTTCACACAGAAAAAATTAACTGAAGTGCAGCAAATTAGAAGGTGGGACTCATTAGCAACCCCTAAATCAGGTTCTTTCCCTGTAATTATGGCCTACTATTGACAATGAATGTGTGTCGCTCTTACGACTTCTTTGCTACATGTATCTTTTTGCTTGTTGTGTAAATATTAGATTCACTACGGTGACAACAACAGTAATAACAATAAATGCTAAAAAAAAAAAAAAAAAATGAAAGGCATGATTTTCTAATCGCAATATTCTATTCATTACATATATTCATATTGTGATTATCACTAATTTTACTATCATTATTATCTCTAATATTATCATTATCACTAAAATTATCAACATTATCATTATTATTAACATTATCATTATTATTATTATATTTTTACTATTATTTTTTATTATCACAGTCACCCTTATCATTATTATTATAATCAGTATCATTATCATTAATAATGTTATTATTGTTATTACTGTTATCATTATCATTATCGTCAGTATTATGAATATTTTAATAATCATCAATATGATTAACATTGTTATTAATACCATCATCATCACCTTTCTCACTATCATTCATATTATCATTATCAATATTATTACTATTATTTTACCATCAATATCATTACCATTATCATTATTATTGTAACCATTAGTGGTAAAAGTCTTGATTGCGGCAGTAGAAGTACGAGTAGCAGTAGTAAAAGAGTTATTATTGTTATTACTTTTATGAATAATATTATCATTATCATCGTTATTATCATGATCATTAATATTACTGCCATCACTGTTATTACCAGCGTCATTATTATCATTATCAATATCACCGTTTTTACCATTATTGTTATGATTACTGTATTACTACCGATTTATTATAATTGTTATCATTATCATCATAATATATCGTCTCGCTTTCGTACCTTCAGCAGAGTTTAAGGTTGTTACTCTTCTCAACAAGCAGGACCTCATACTGGTTTTCACCTATTACATCATTCCAAATTCTACTCTATAATTTAATTCTTGTGATCTCACAGACTATTTTTATTTTTTTCAAAAGGCGGCATATATTACATCACACTAGCAGGCAGCTCCTGTCAACAATATTTTCACTACACCAGACTCAACGTTTTCGAACACCTGTTCGTTACCCGAACAGGTGAAAGGGCCAGTGTGATTTCGACGCGACGAAATCTATTAGAGAACGCACCACGAGACTTTAAGGTAAAATAAGCAAGGTTATCAATTTTCTTCTCCTTCAATTGCTGTCTTCAAAAGCAATAATTGAGTTATTGCCTCTGTGGTACAGGTTTTGATTACTGGGAAACGGTTTATGTCTTCCCCAACCGCACGGCTTCGTAAATGTAACTGTTCAGTTCATTATCACTATGAAGCTGCGAAGTAGAAACCAGAGAGCGTATTATCTCTTGGATGATCTCGACGGCACATTCGAGCTCTTACTGAAGGAGGCAAAGCAGTTAATGGTGGTTTCCTCGAAAAGCTCGAGGCCCTCTCCTTGCCTTTGGCTACTATCCCTCATCTTTCAAAACTGCTTTGGTGGCCCACATTTTTGTGGCAAACCCCTGACTGACTCGAGGAATTGCGGCTCAATCGTTTGCTGCAGACACAAGGGAAGATCTTCCAAAAGAGTATTACGTCCCGACTGAAGAAGTATTTTGACGTTCATACTCTCCTTTCTCCCAGATCAATTGGTTTTCGCTGTCACCTCGCAGCTCAAGACTTAGTTCACAAAGCGACGAATTACAGAGTTACGACTGACTGACAACAGAGTGACCTAATGTGTGGAACAAGTTGTGCACTAAATTCACTTTCCCTTCATGCACCAAGCAGCTTCTTAGATGATCTTTAATTCAAAATCTAAATGCAGTGTCGACAGTCTTTGGTATGCACGCAGGTTTGTCTGTAATATAATCATTCCAACACTTTCATTATACACGAATGACCTCAACCCTTCACTTCGCAATTAGTTGACGCTATTTTACGCCAGCTTTTCGATCGAAACGTGACGAGTTCGACATATATGGTTGACGCAGACACAAGGGCAGAAACAGTGCAGAAGATCAAGACCACAGTATCGAGGATGGTGACTGGTTAATGCACCAGCGTTAATCAATATTAGTTTCAAGTTGTTCTAACCTACTTTCGATATTAAGAAAGGGATCTCTGATACATCTGCCTGTCTGTTTGTATGCATGTATATTTGTATGTTTGTTTGCACGTTATGAAATACCCTAAATTTCACGAAATTGTTACATAGCCGTTTTGACTATGTGGCCTATCATATAACATGTGTGCTAGGAAACGACGGGGCGCCACTTTCGGGGGCGTCTGGCGGCAGATGGTCTGTCTTGCACTGCTCATATGAAACTGGTTTCTAGTAGTGCCTCTAATGTTTGACCCTGGATGAAAATGAACTACCGACCCCTTCAAGGGCGTCTAGCGGGCCCTGTGCAGCAGGGAATTTGTCTTGCACTGCTCATTAATTACTTTGGGGAGTGTCATTTGAAACTGGTTTTCTAGTGCTTCCTCTAATGTTTTAACTTAGGGCCCCTGCAACCCAGGTTGACTATGAAATCACCGCCCCTGTGCAGCAGATGATATATCTTGCATTGGTCATTCCTTACTTTGGAGAGTGTATTTGATCATTTGAAATAGGTTTTGGTGCTACCTCTAATGTTTAACCCAGACTGAATATTAACCAAGAGCCCCTGCAACCCAGGCTAAATAAGAACTCAGGGTTTCGTTAAGAGCGTTGGACTAAGGGTCCCTTTAAGGGTTTCTGGCGAGTTTGTCTGGCATTGGTTATTTGGTAAACTGTGTGACACCCTTACAACTTAAATTGATTCCAGATGGTACCTCGTATGTTTATATCGCATTTTTGGACACCTTTGTAAGAGCCCCAGGGGTTACAAGCAGCAGAGAGTGCCCGGCAGCCTTCTATAGCTGTATATGATAAGTTTAACACTGACCGCTCTTTTGGTTAGATATTGGTACCTCGTTCGTTTAACAAACTGCTCTGGGCTGCCGGTCGAGTAGTTCCCCTTCCGCCTCTCGCCCCTCCCATGTCAGCCGAGCAGTTTCACCTTTCAGGTCAAGCCCCTCACAGGAGTATAAGTGGCTTACCGCATATGTGACCCTCTAACCCTTGTACTATATAGAGGTATTTGTCATCTGTTAAAATTAAAGTAGTGTATATAACCAAAAGGAAGGTTGTACCAAGGGTTTTAGGGAGGTCTGGAGGAGGGGAATGCCAGCTTGAGCCCGCTTATTCATGACCAAGCAAAGGAAGCAACTCGGGCCCTCCCTAATCCTTTTCCTCGGCACCTGTCCCTTAGTCCT
>NC_091550.1:34625101-34632601 GCF_042767895.1 Penaeus vannamei | reverse complement strand
ATAATTTTCATTATTATTTCTTTTAGCATTATCATTGTTTTTTTCATTATCAGTATTGTCATTATTATTTTCATCCTCATCACCATGGTTATTATTGTTGTCGTTTTTATCATTATGGTTATTATTAACATTTCTATTATCTTTATTATTCTTATCACCATTATCATTTTCTATCTTCCTTGTGATTGCCATTACATTTTTCTGAATACTACTACATTTAGCATTATAATTATTGTCATCAGTATCAGCATCCTGTCATTAATATTGATGCTTCCATAATTATCAATGATATTTGTATTGCTTTTGCGTATGTTTGCTCTTACTCTCATTGTTTTACTTTTATTGATTTTTTCCTTGTTAATGTATCATCAATACTTTCGTAATTATCATTGTTATCTTTGTAATTATTTTCATTATTATTGATACCACCATTTTTATCATTATTATTGTTTTGTTGTACTATTATGAATATTGCATTACTATTTATTATTGTTAGGATATTATTATTATCATCCATTGTTAATATTACTCTTATTACCATTTTTTCTTATGGTTATTTTTCATATTGTTATTACTATTATCATCCTTTCTATCATCACTATTAATCTTATTATTAATAATATTATTGTTATTGTCGAGATCGGTACTGATTCTATATTTAAAAGGTGCATTGGTTGTAATTGAGAAGGCAAATGTTTCAATCCCGTCTCATGTTTGTTTTTATTATGTTCATCGTAATGATTATTGATCCAAAATCAGTGGGCAAAGGGAGCGTGTAGAGTTAACCTTAGATTTAATAAAGTTTATAGAAGAGAATAAGCCTCGTTTCTCTTTAAATGCCTGTTCTTAAGATCTACATTGCAATAGGCCACCTGTTTATTATCATTTATTTATATAATAACAACAACAGCAATAAATTCCTTCCATTCCATGAGCCTTAATTTAACGTTAAGTCATACTATTCTCATTAAATGAGGTAAGCCAAAATTTGGTTTTCTCCGGGTTTCCATTTAATCTAATACCATGGTTGGGTATTGGATTATATGACATTATTATCATGTTTATTATCATAAATATTATCATTACTATTGTTATTATTGTCATTATTATGATTGTTATTATTATCATTATTATTATTTTCATAAACATTATTACTGATATTATTATTATTGTTGTTGTTGCTGTTCCTATCATCAATATTATTGCTATTATTATTATTATTATTATTGGTATTATTATTATCATCATCATTATCATTTTCATTATATTACTATTACCGTCATATTCATTATTTTTATCTTTATTATTATTATCATATTTATCTATGTTACTATTATTTTTATTATTTTTTTCTCCTTATCATCATCATTATCATCATTTTTGTTATCATTATCATGATAATTAGATTTTTTACCATTATCTACTATCATTGTAAGTGTTATCACTATCGTTGTCATTATCATCAACATTAATGTAAAAAATATTTGTAATAATTCTTTCATTACTATTATCATCACATTTTTATTACTTTTATTATTATTATCAGTATTAACATTATTATCATTATTAATATTGTTGTTTTGATTATTATTATAATTATTATTATCAGTATTGTTATTACTATCATTACCCTTATTATTCTATTATCATTTTTATTATTTTTTATTATCATTAATGTTATCAATCTCGTTGTTATTAACATTATTATCATCATTATTGATGTTTTTATCTTTATTATCATTTCCCTTGCCATTGTCATCATTTTAATTATTGTTAATACTATTATGATGATATTATTATTATCATAATCATCATTATTACTATCCGCATGATTTCTATGATCATCATCATAGTCATCAGTATATTATCATTATAACTATAATTACTATCACCGTTATTTGCATTATCATTATCAATATCTTCATGATTATAATATTGATAATAAATTATGCCAATTACTGTTTATTCATATGTGTGTGTGTGTGTGTGTGTGTGTGTGTTTGTGTGTGTGTGTGTGGGTGGTTCAACGAGCGGAAGCCCACCTTTGTGGCTTGACCTTTACAGAAACCTCTCATCCTGGGCACTCGGAGCGAAGGAGAGGCACCGGCGACGTCTGCGCTTGACCTTCCCTCGCCCGTGGGTCGTTTTCGGTCAGGAGACTGGGTGAGTTGCAGGCGGAAAGCTACCCTGTTGCCTTTTCCTGTCGCGGCCGGGACTCGATCGAGGGCTTATCGACTGGACCACGGCAGCACTACTATTATTATTACTATTTTTATTTGTTATATTTTTTTATTATTGTTTATTGTTATTGTTATTATCATTATTCCTATTGTTATTATTATCATCATAATCATCATTATTACTACCATTATTATCATTATTATAATTATATAATTGTTGTTGTAGTATACGGCTGCGTACGCCCTGACGCTAAGGCCAACACAACACGAGCCGCCAGAGACGAAGGCCCGCAGACACGTATGTTCTTATTTTTTTGTCGCAGGCCATCTTATTCATTATTTTTTTTTTTTTCAAGTCCAACCACCATTCAAAGACAGAGTTGATTGTATGACTGTAGTCATAATACGAACTTGGTTATTTTCATAACCATGAACGTATTTTTTACTATTTGCATGGCGTTCAAGTCGCCAAGCTAACAAATATTTATCTATTTTTAAATCCAAATATTGTAAATATGTTAAGGCCGAAATGCACAGTTTTTCCTACAACTGTTTGTTACCGGATTTTCTCCGTATCCTTCCTTTATTTATCTTTTTCTGATATTCTTTCTCCCTTGCGACGTCTCCAAAGTGTCGCTATAACCACCGAAAGATGGTCGTTACCCACCTTCTCTTTTTTTGTTTTTCCTTTCCCTCTCTCGTCTTGGTTGTTTGGATTGTTGAACTATCAGCTTGGTCTTCAGGCACTTCATTTGCCTATTTTCTTCTGTTTGCGCCATGCCTGGTTGGGGGAAAGAAGATCACTTCGGTCCTGACCTCTGACCCGCACTTTGGACCTTCGCGGTTGGATTGTTTTTGTGCGTTCTGCTCTCGCTTGGATTTACTTCACGCTTGGATTTACCTCGCTCTACGCCAGGATTGCTGAGTGTCTCCTCCTCAAGTTAAGTGATTTTGATGGTCGTGTGTAGGAGACGACTGGTCGCTTTTGGACTTAAGCGTGACATGCTGCATTATTATCTGCAGGGTGTACTCTATCGAGAAGTCCCATAGCAGTACTTTTTATTTCCAACTCTTAGAGAACATTAGGACCAAGTGATTTAAAGGAACACTGCACGAGGATTCCGTACCTTTAGTGTGACAAATATTTTTACAACCAAGTTATTACTGTTTTCTTTCGTTCATGCTTGGGGATCCGTACCTCTTGGGACAAAGATTTTTTTTTTGTTTATTTGTTTGTTTGTTTTTGTATTTTATCGATATAGATTTCTATTTGTCTTGTTTTGCTTAATGCATGGTTTGTTGATTTCTGTCTGACCTTGTGGGTGCTCAGGCAGCCTGTGTGATCGTACCTCCAGTGTGACTATCGCTTTTTACAAGTAAGTTATTACTTCTATTTCGTTCCTGCTTGAGGATTCGTACCTTCGGGGATAAAGATCTTTATCAAGATCTTTTGACGTTGATTTCTGCCTGACCTTGTGGGTGATCAGGCAGTCTTTGGGACCCGTATCTCCTGAGAATCTTTAATCTTGCCATCACAGGATATTTGATAGTTTTGTTGACGTTTGTTGTTGTTTCGACTGATTCCTTTCTGACCTTGTGAGCATTCAGACAGTCTTCGTGCATAGCCCCATCCTTGACTTTTTCGGCCTTCATATAAAGTTATTTTCTCAATTCCTTTGTTCATTGTTTACACAAGTGCTCTACTAGGTACCAGTCAGCAACAGCTCTTAATTTTCTTTGTTAACATTTGGGTTGGATGTTAACACTATAACGTAATTTAGGGATTTGGATGATTTTATGCTGACTCCTAGTATTATATACTTCTAGAGTTGGGACGCCAACTTAGGAAAGACATTTTTATATTTCGTGGTAAGTTTATTTGGTGCTAGTTTCCCGTATATCACCTCCGTTGTGATAAATTGGTGATACACATACCTTTGTTCAACTTTTCCATGACTGAAAAATGCCTTTAATTCCCTAGTGAGTGCAATTTGCACTCTAAAACATCGTATCATCGTAGAGCTTTTACTCATTTCCAGTCAGAAGATAAATTGTTCTTATTTACCACCACTAAAGTTCTGGTTCTGACCAAGGTTAGATGCCTAAATATTTCTCGGACTCGGGTCTCCTAAGCAGCACACTGTTGGTTTGCTCTGATATTTCGCAACACTTGAAAGGCTGTAAAAAGGCTAGATAAATCAGATTATATTAAGCTGATATCAAAAGAACAAATCAATTTTGCTATACCTGGGTTCCCGCTTCCAGCAAGCGGATGTTCAAACCGAAAGGAAGAATAATAATTCTATGATGCACTTTTCTTCCAAACACGTCCACGCAGACGTTTAGCCTACGCTATCTCCCTTTTCACATCTACACACTTACACATCCAACACTCAGTACACACATACTATATTTTCCTTCCACCCTTCTCTGATACAACGCCCACACCCACTTACACAACACACACGGTTCCCGAACCTACTAATCGGGTGGTGGCAGCGTGCCGTAGGCCAGGAACCTAACATCTGTTCACTGCAGACGAATCTTTTCCTGAAAACAATATTTTTTTCTCGGTTGAGCCCGAATTCAACCAGACAGCTTAAAGTCTACCGGGTCTACGCTCCGCAACAATCATCATTATTACTATTATTATTATTATCATCATCATCATTATTGTTGGTAATGTCATTATTACTATTGTTGATAGTGTTATTGTTATTGCTGTTGATGTAATAGCTTCAGTAGTCATGGTTCTCCTTAATACTATCATTATAACTGTGACTGTCATAGTTTTTATCACTATTATTATCATGACTATCATCATTATCATTATCGTTGTTATTATTATCATTATTACTATTATCAAACTGATTATTATCATTATGATCATTACTAATGTTACTGTTATTAACATTATCATGATTGTTGTTATTATCGTTATTATCTTCATTATTATCATTATCAATATCATTATTATCATCATTATCATTATTTTTACTGACATTTTCATTATTTTTTCTTTATATGGGTGTTATTATTATTATTATTATTATTATTATTATTACTATTATTATTATTATTATTATTATTATCATCATCATTACCATATATCATTCTTATCATTATAATTGTTATCATTTTTATTGGTATCATTAACATTATTATCATTATTGTTATTGTCATTATTGTTATTATCATTATTATTACCATTAACATTATTTTTATCATTTTTATAATTATCTTTGTTATCATTATCTTTGTCACTATTGTTATTATCAGTATTGTTATTATTGTCATGATTGCAATTATGATTATGATGATTATTGTGTGTGTGTGAGTGCGCGCGCGTGTGTGTGTGAGTGTATGTGTGCAAGTGTGTGCGTTTGTGTGCGTAAAGCAGGAATATGGGATATGAAAAAAAAACAACTGTTACTCTTTTTTCCTCCATATTATTATCATTACAAATCACAGTCTAAATCAAAATCTAACACTTACTTCGATGACAAAAAAGTATCGAACATTCCTTTCGGCGAAGGGAAGGGAGCACCACGCCTTGCACTGCGCGGGGTCCAGGGAAGGTGTGAGGCCCCGAGGCGATCTGTAGTTTCACTGTGCGTCCGCTTGGGGCGCCACCGGTCACGGGGAAGCTCGCTCGCGTCTCGGGCGTTTGGCTTCCTCTTGTGGCTGTCTCTATGGTTCACTTTTTCGGTATACATGTAGAGCATATACATAAGTATGTGTGTGTTTGTGTATATACACATACATACATGCATGCATACATATTTGATAGCTATGTACATATATATATATATATATATATATATATATATATATATATATATATATATATATATTTACATATATGAATGTATATAAAATATTCGCAACGTATATATGCACTATAAATGCACCTTATTCTTTCTTGTCGTTTTTTCTGTCAGACAAGTGATTCGCTTGTTTATTGAGAGAGGTTTTCTTTTTTGTTCACTGATTTATCTTGTCGCACTTTTTGCCTTAGTATATATGTACAGTATATATAATGTGTGTGTATATATATATATATATATATATATATATATATATATATATATATATATATATATATATATATACTAACACACAGTTCTAAATGCAGTATCACTGTGTTAAAATTTCACTTATGTACATTATTCTCCTTGGCCACAAAAATGACGCTTTACACAAGAACGTAACAACCACCGCTGCAAATCTCTCCAAATCCCCTTGAAACCAAGACCTAGAAATAACACAGACGTGGAAAGAAAACCCAATTCCTCGCCACTTTTCCAGCCTGCGTGTGTTCATTCCAAGTGTTCAGCCCAAACGAGCTCACTACACACACGGAATATGTCCGTAAAAATCGCCGGACCAACACCCGGATTTAAGCTTAGGACTGCCTCGTACGCATCAGTTTTGGATTATGTGACCCGGCTATAGCTTGGGCCACTCCTGGGCTGTGGTGGAAAGAGAGGTTCATTAATCTCTTTGGTGCGAAAGGTAATATGTTAAGAAGTATTCATTGTTCATAATGATGAAATATGAGTGATGGCGTTAAAAAGATGTAATCTTAAAATTGGCAATGTTGACCATGATTATGTTGACCATAATGATAAAACAACTACTACTAATGGTGATAATATTGATAATGAAATTAATAATGATGATCATAAAGACAATGATTATGAAAATAATAACAACAGTATTAGTTGTAGTAAAATAATGATAATGATAATATTGATGATAATAATGATAGTAACAATAATAGTTGTCATAGTAGTAATAGTGATGATAATGAAAATTATTATTTTTTTATCACCTTATTATAATTCTTAATACCATCATTGTTATCAATATCTCTTCATCTTTATTAATGTTATTGTCATTATTATTAGTAGTAGTAGTATAATGAATATCATTATTATTATCACCTTTATTATCATGATTTATGTCACTGTTAGTATCATTATCGTTATCATCACCAGTGTTATCATTATTGATATTATTATTTTTTATCTCTATTATTGTTATTATCATTATGTTTCCTTATTATTATCACTATTTTATTATCATCATTATTACTATGGTTGTTGTTGGTATAATAATAATAGTAAAAAATATTATCGTTATTAATATCGTTATTATTATTATTGTTTTTATCAATATCATTAGTATGATAATAAAGGTAACTTCTTATATTATTATCATCATCACTGTTATGATTATTATTATTATTGTGATTAGTATTACTATTATTATTATTATCATTATTATTATCATTATCATTTTCATTACTATTGTTAGT
>NC_091550.1:34605101-34607601 GCF_042767895.1 Penaeus vannamei | reverse complement strand
ATTCGACATTCACAGGAAATGTGTATCGCATCAAACGCAAATGAGCCGCTCCTTCAATTCAATAGAATTTTCCCCGCAATTATTGAGTACTTCACGTGTCATTCCCCCTTCGCCATTTCGGTCAACAGGGAACTACGATCGACAAGTAGTTTGAGCCTTTTTCTGCTTCCTGTCGGGGTAACATTTGCAGCTGTTATTTGGATAGAATGGCCTGTTTTAGCTTTTCCTTTGCTTAAAATCATCGAGATTCACGACGAGAATAATCAAAATATAACATTTTGCTTAGGTAAAGACGATGCTAATTAAATGCTAAGCCATTAGTCGTAAATCAAAGTGAGTACTTTGCCAGTCGACGCTCTCACCTCACTCTTCCCCCAGGTTGGAGTAAACACAGATTATTTTTTCCTCGTTATTTCTCCAATCCTACTCGGTATGTACACTGCACGGAAGAATACATCGCAGTGAAAAAATCATAATTTCGCTAATCTATATTGTATTCTTGTTTATAACCTAATATTATAATCTTTTATGATAATTTATGATAGTGAAAATGTGCATGTAGTAATGAGGGAATTACCTGATCAGCGTCATTATCGGACACAGATCATTAGTTCATTCGTTCTGACAGGATGCTAAATGTTCATCCAGTATCGCAACATTTTTCACCTGTCGAATGGAAATGTCTCCCACTCCACCCCCACCCCCCTCCCTCTTCTTTTACTCGGAATGGTTCAGATCCGCGAGTTCGTTCACATATTGTTCACTTCTTTTACAGAAAGTGAACCAACTTGAACCAAGCACTTGGAATGTCCACGGAATTGTACCCTGTGAACCTTGAATATTTTTAGAATGTTAAAAAGGCAAAACAGGCAAATAAAAGGGAGGAAAGCTGAAGGTATTGTTTAATGATGACTGGTTTGGTGGAATGAATATGAATTCATTATGCTTATTTTTAAATCATTTGTCTGTATAATTCACCTACTGATATTTTGTTTAATGAGTACAGGAAATATTGCATAATTCGAAATGGATATTTACAACAGCCACTGTTACTGCTGCTACACAATAACTACTTCTACGGCTCCTTCAATTACTACTACTGCAATTACAACTACAAACTACTACTCATAATGAGAATACAAAACAAGAACAATGCGAAACTGAAAATTACATCATCAAAGTAACAAAGCACACTAACCAAGAGAACTCAACACATCTAACACGAAAATACCCTTTGCTTGTCGACGTGGACGTGGCGGAGGTGCGGGTCGTAGACCAGCTTCCGCGGCTCGATGTTGACGGGCGACTGGCGGCGGCCGCGCTCGCACATGTTCCAGTTGGGGTTGATCAGACCCCAGAACTCCGGACCTGCGGGAGGGGGGCGGGGTCACTGGGGGGTGGGGGAGTAGGTGGGCTTCATGTGCACAGATTCATGTGTTTATCTCTTTCATCCCCTTTCTCCTTTCTCCCTCTCTCTCTCTGTCAATCTCTCTCTCTCTCTCTCTCTCTCTCTCTCTCTCTCTCTCTCTCTCTCTCTCTCTCTCATATATATATATATATATATATATATATATATATATATATATATATATATATATAATCTTTCTCTCTCTCTCTCTCTCTTTTCAAATATGTTTATCTTTGTACGGCTGAAAGTATGCACGTAGGTATATATCTATGTATGTTTGTAGTTATCCGATTTATTACGGATATATAGAGATAAAATGTTATGATAATGAAAAGGAGTTAAGATAATGATAACAATTGCAACGTGAATTTATAAATAGTTATAACTTAACTCTGAATATATCATATAATGATGGTTATTAGTACAGGATCTTATAATAATTATACGAGTATATCATATTCCGCGCTGAGGATAAAGGTAATGATAATTTGAGAACTTTAGAATGGAAAGTCAATTCACAGACTATGCTCCATGAAACAAAAATCTTCATTTATTTTTTCGAGCTATTATTTATCTATTATTTATTTTTTATTTTTTATTCTTTTTTTTGGGGGGGGGTCTCTAATATTTTTTTTTCTAGATTAGAACTCGAGATCCATGTAGCGTGGATGATTTAATGCAAGCAAACAAACAGAAGTAAGAAAAGAAGAAGAAGAAATTGACGGAAACGAAAGAGAAGAAGGAAAAGATGAAGGAGGAGAAAAAGAAGAGGAAAAGCAATTAATTTTATGAAATGATTAACGGCAGAGTGATTCATCCTACGCTGGTTGCAGAGACGCGCATCCTAAGCATTTGTGACTTTCCCTTTTTCGCTAATATAGTAGGTTAAATAATGAAAAATAATAATAATGGATATGATGATCACAATAACAATAATAATGATAATAGTAGTAAAAATAATGATAATGAAAATGATTAATAATAATGATAATAATGATAACAATCGTAGTAATATTTAAAAAGTACTAGAGATTAATTGTACTATTAATAATAATGATAATATTAATACGATAATAATGATGATACTAATGA
>NC_091550.1:34597601-34600101 GCF_042767895.1 Penaeus vannamei | reverse complement strand
CACTTCTTTTGTTAGCCATTGCTTGTGGAGGCATCGACCAGCGGGGAAAATCATCACGTAGGGATTTATGAATGAATATGCACGTGTCACATTGACGTTTTTGTTGAACTTTTAACTAGTTTGTTTGTTTATGTGGGGTATGTGGTTATATTTATATTCAATCATTGCCTATTGCTGCTCTCGTAATTTTGTAATTCTAGTGCTTTTTGTATTTGCCTTTTAGTGGTTAAACCGCCCATATACTAAAACAGTAGTTAATAATGCAGAAAGCAAGTTAATAATGCAGAAAGTACAACACTATTTCAGTGGGATTTTGTTTGCTTGTGCTTTACATATACCAACGCTTACTCAAAAGCTGCTAACGTGTCTTAAAGGTCATATATAATCATTTGTACCTCTAGAAGTGCTTGGTTTGACCTGGTAACTTTCAAATTTTATTATCGTTCCTGTGAGGATTTTGGCTATTTTATCGGCTACCTACAAAGGTTTTAAAGCTATAAGTACATAATTCGAGTCCATTTTTATCGAAATTTATCTTTGTTCATGTACGAATCTGTTGAGTATCTCTTATCAATGCACTTGAACTGTTTACGGGGCCAACGTGAAGGAAATGAGATATTTACATACTGAATAGTAAGACAAATGTGTGTAATGTCTAATAGATTATTAATGATTATAGGGAATAAGAAAAGGAAGGGCCTAACATAGAGCCATGTTGGACGCCGAAAGATATTATATTCTTTGATAATATGGTTTCACGCATTTAGAATAATTGCTTTCTTGTGGATAAGTACCTTTGGGAGCCATGGTTATCAGTTCCACGGTTTTTCCCTCGTGTGTGCAGGATACCATGGCTTACCCTGTCAAAGGCTCTAATGTTAACATCTTTGTTTGTTTGTCTATGTTATAAATTGTGTCTTTGATTTTAACTTTGCTATTTCCGTGTGTGTGTGTGTGTGTGTGTGTGTGTGGACAGCTCTGTTATCCTTTCTCACTCCCAAACCTTTCTTAATATTTTTGTCTTTTTATTTACTCCCACTTTAAGTCTTCTATCTACCCATCCCCCTTCCCTCCTCACCCCCCTTGACGCCCCACACCTCCTTCGTTCTCTCACCTTCTTTCCTCCCTCTCCCATCTCCCTTTTTCTCAAACCTTCTCCCTTCCCCACACCCTATTCTATTTAAGCCCTTTTACTCCCTCTCTTCTTTAAGTCCCTTTCCTCTCTTTTTCTCCCTCTCCCCCCTTTCCTAATCCATCCTTTCCTTCCCTCCCTCTCCTACCCTCTTTCTTACCCCCCCCCCTCGGATAATAGTGTATCGGTTTACCTCCTTCCACGTAGCGTACTTGCCTCGCCCTCTCATCATGATTAATTATGAACTTTTATTGTTATTATTACTGTGATCATTATCATCATCACTACTATTATTATCATTTTCATTACAAATATCCTCATAGTATTACTATCATGCGGATGATATTAATGATTATCACTTTTAATATCTTTATAATTCTGATTATCATGATTATTAATATCTTATCATTATCAATATTATTTTCATAATTATTATCATCATTATTACTATCTCAATTATTATCATCATTATTAGCATTTTCATCAATTCATTATCTTTCATTAGTATTGCAGTTATTATTATTGTCATTATTATCACCATCGTTATCATTATCAGTATCATTCCTATCATTATTGCTATTACTATTGTAATTATCCTTATCATCATTCTGTTTATGGGTTTCAGTATCATTTCTACAACATTATTATCAAACTAAGAAATTATTATAACATTGATAATTATAAACTATCAAAAATGATAAAGATAATACAAATTATAGTGATAATGAAAAGGATGATAACAATTAATAATAATATAGTAGTAATTGAAAAAAAAGTAATACTGTAAAAAAAATCATTATTATCATAATGATAACAATGTTATTTATGATCATTATAACAACATAATCAAAAACAACAATAACAACAGCTATTGCAGTAATGATAATACTACTAATAATAATGATGATAATAATAGCGATAATTAGAAGAAAATGGAAAAAAAAATATGATAATGACGGTATTTATAATGATAATGATAACAATAACATTAACATTCACAATAATAATGATGAAATAATAACAGTGACGGAAATAGCAGTGATAGATATACTGTCATAGAATTAATGACAACAACGAGAACAATGATAATAATAGCAATGATGATAAGGGTGAAAAAAATACTGACAATGATAACATTGATAACTGTTATTTTTATCGTAATTGTTATTCTTATCATTATCAGTAATATTATTTTCATTATTTTTATTTTTATTTTTTTCATTATTATCATTATAATCATTATCATTATTATTTCTTATAATAATTTCTGTTATCTTTTTAGTATTATCGTCTTCATTATTTTTTTTATATTATCATTATAATTATTATTATCAAACAAAAAAAACATGATAAGAATTATGATCACAA
>NC_091550.1:34562601-34567601 GCF_042767895.1 Penaeus vannamei | reverse complement strand
TCGAGCGCACCCTGGATGTTCGGCAAGTACAATATCTGTACGCTATCTGCACAATGCGCGGCCCGATCGCCGAACGAACGGTACTCATTCTTGCGATACGTCAACATTCGCTACGAGTTCGTTCAGCGTGCGTCGGATCTGCAATGCAATTACGCTGTGTATACGCCCATACACGAGGCTCATAGGTCGTATTGGGTCAGTGTGTTACCGCGCCTTTAGTACAGTACACATGGTTTTGGGAAGGGAAAACACTCCTGTCCTGAACCTTGGTCCTGATCTCAATGGGAATTGTAATTGTTCTCTCCTGGATTTACCTCGCTTCGTGCCAGGATTTCAGAAATCGTGCCCTTCAAAACATTTTTGAACTTAGGCGTGTGGCATGCTGCATCACTATCTGCAGGGTGCACTCTCTATTGGGAAAGTCCCAGATCACTACTCAGAGATTCCATCAAAGTGCTAAAGAGCTCTGAAGGTCTAAATCACATAGGAAAACACTACTTGAGGATCCCTACCTCTAGTTTATCTATTAATTTTCATAAGAACCAAGCCATCAATGGGGAACATTCCCGAAGATCCTCACTTCCAGTGTTGTCATTAATTTTACAACTAATTTATCACTTAGTCTTTTGCATTATACATTTATCAGGATCTTATTTTCATTCCTTGTTGTCTTGGTCGATTCCTGCTTGACCTTGTGGGTATGCAGGCAGGCATCGTGATCTGTCCCATTTGTGTTCTTTTCTTTTCCACGCCGTCTAACTTGGCCTTCGTCCTTTAAAACTATTTCTCGTACTATATGTGTTTACACAAGTGTTTTCATTAAAGCTTTATCAGTATTATTTTTTTCTCATTTGCCAAAGTTAATCTCCATTTGGGTTGGAGATTAACTCCATTAACTTCCGGGCTTACATGTTTCTGTGGTGATACATTAGTTAAAACAATTATAGAGTCAGTACGCCAACTTGGAGGTACGTATATTTTTGCATGGCTATTATAAGTGTACTTGGTGTTGTTTCTCCATGTGCATCACCCCCGCTGTGATAAAGTGGTAATGCACAAATATTTATCTACTTTCCATGAACGAAAACTCCAGTGGAAATCCCTTGTGAGTTTCACTTCAAGATGCTTCAGGCACACCACTGCTATGTCGTATTTCTGTTGATAGATTATGTTTTGCCATATAAATGGCTTGATTCTGCCTTTGATTTTGATTCAGCCTACGTTATCTCCCTTTTCACACACACGCTTGCGCAACCAATATTCAGCACACATGCGTTGTATCTTCCTTCCATCCTTCTCTTATACAACATTCATGCCTGCATACAGACCACACACACTGGTGGCAGCGTGACGTAGGCCTAGAACCTTACAACTGTTCACTGCAGCCGAATGTTTCCTTGAGAGGAAAAAAAGAAAAGAAAAAAATCCTTATCTTCGGTTAAGGCCAAACTCAACCAGACACATTCAATTCTACTGGGCCTACTTCAGGCTGCAATTATTATATATATTATTATCATTTTTATTCATATCATTATTGTGATCATTTTTATTCTTATCATTATTGTGATCATTTTTATTCTTATCATTATTGTGATCATTTTTATTCTTATCATTATTGTGATTATTTTTAATTTTATCATTATTGTGATCATTTTTATTGCTTATCTATTATTAACACTCATTCTCATTATAATTTCATTATTATTATCGTCATTACTATTATTTTACTATTATTGTCATTAGTAATATCATTATCCATACCGTTTATTATGGACATCATTATTATCACTATTGTGACAATTATTATCATTATCATTATCACATTTATTTCATTATTATTAATAGTAGTCGTAGTATTGTTATATTAGTAGTAGGTGTATTAGTAGAAATAGTATTATAATAATTATTATTGACATTATTTTACTCTTGTTTTATCCGGAAATTGAATATAATGTACAATAAATGAATTAACATTATTAAGGAATCCATTTGTATTGAGCTGTCATAACTAAGACTAGTCCTGACTTTCGCCAGGACTAGGTAGAAAATATTCATTTTATTTTTATTTTGGCTCATGGATACAAAACGGAATCTGTCGAAGGGACAAGGAATAGATTGGGAATGTAACTAAAGATCAAGGTAAAGTGTTGAAAAGGAAGAAATTCAAAAAGAAGGGAAGTAAACAACGGAAAGATCCAGAGGAACGGGATGGGGTATGTTTATAGAATAAAAATAAATTGGTTAATGTTTCCATGCCTGTTGCAGCTGTGGTACGCACACTCAACAGAGGAATAAATTTAATCCATCCCACGAACCTTTAGACCGTTGTCATGCTACCCACATTTAAATCAGGTAAGTCAAAATTGGGTTTTCTCGGGGTTTTCTTTATATATATACATATATGTGTGTGTGTGTGTGTGTGTGTGTGTGTGTATATATATATATATATATATATATATATATATATATATATATATATATATATATATATATAAAGAAAAAAACGGGTGGTGGCAGCACTCCCGGAGATTTACTTTTAGAATAAAGTAAAGTTTCAAGGTCATGGCGTGGGATAGAAATTTTGAAAGAGTTGTGTACACGTTACTATTTTACAAATTTCTCGACATATCGGCAAGACTAATCTAGTAAGAATATTTGTTTTGTATTCTTATATAAAATATGCAATATACTACTTTAGTATTATCAGTAACTTTGTCATTGCTATCATTATATTTGTTGTCATTATTCTCATTATCATTATTATAATTATTGTCATCATGATTAAGATTGTTATTTTTAAACATGTCACTGAAAAATATAGATGTTATTGATACAACCCTTATTTCTATTATCGTTGTGAATATGACTAAATGTTTGTGATCATTACTAATATCGTTATCTCTATTTTCACTATTATTATTATCGTTATTATCCTTATTATTTTCATTATTATTATTTTGTTGTATTACTACGGCTATGTTTGCTACTATTACTATTACAATTATCATTAGTATTAGTAATATTGTTCTTACTATTATAATCATTGCTACTATAATTATTTTAGTTACTAATACTATTATTTTCTTATCATCGTTCTTTTGTTGGTGTTGTTTTTTGTTTTAATTATCATTTCTATATTCATTTTCATTCTTTCTAACTTTGTTTGCCATCATTACCATTATTACTATTAATACTATCATTATTATCGTTTTTTCTATCGTAATTATTATGATTATTTTATTGTAATTATTATTATTGCTATCGTAATTATCAATATTGTTGCTGTTATTGACTGCATTATTATCATTATTCTCATTATCATTGGTTATTATTATTATTATTACTATTACCATTATCATTATTGTTAATATTACTATTTTCATTATTATCAGCATTACTATAAATAGTATCCTTATCCTTTTTATATTTATTTTGCTATTATTGTTGTTATTACTATTACTATCCTCACCATCATCCCAATTATCAATATGATTATTATTGCTACTAATACTACCTTTAATAATAATGAAAATGATAATATAATTTTGATATTATTGCTTTTAGCAATAGCATTATTAATTGTCATTGTTATTGTTATCATTATCACTATGATCAACATTAATTCTGTTATCATTTTCATAATAACAGTTTATTGCTGCTGTTATTGTTGTTATTGTCGTATTAATAATCAATGATGTCATTATATCATTGAAATTATTAATATCATTATCATCAAAGTTATGATATTGTTGTAATATACAGGGAGAAAGAGAAAGAGGCGGAGGGGAGAGAGAGGATAGCTATGTTGACAAAACATTTCACTCTTAAACACTCAAGAAGACAGGAATAAACATGTTTAATAGGCTCTCCTCTGGGATGAAAGAGAATATTTTCCTCTGATTTTTGAGCTACAGAGAGTTGGTTGGGGGGGGGGAGAAAATGGGTGGAGGTGGAAGGGGGGCGGGGGCGGGGGGGGGAAGGCTTTGGAGAGAGACTGAATTGGAAACAAGAAGTAATCAGGACACCCCTTTGCCTATCCCACCCCGTTATCCCCCTCAACGGCTTTTCCTTTGTGCCTTTTCCCAGAAGAGACTATGCATCCACCTCAAGGCATTTGTTGCTGAGATTTATACGGAGTGGTTGTTGGCTTCTGTTTGTACTTTTGTTGTTGTGTCATTGTTCTCGTCACAATTATTTTCTTGTTATCATCATTACCATCGTTATTACTGTTAAAGTATATGACATACACACACACACACACACACACACACACACACACACACACACACACATATATGTATATATATATATATATATATATATATATATATATATATATATATATATATATATATAATGTACGTATTTATATATATGTGGGTGTGTGTGTATGTGTATGTGCGTGTGTGTGCGAGTGTGTGCTTGTGTGCGTGTGCGTGTGCGTATGCGTGTGCGTGTGTGTGTAATCATCATTAGCACTATCATTATTATCATTACTACTGTTACTTCTGCTACCACTGTAGTGCGTCGTTCCGCCGCCGAATCGCCCGCGCGCCGCCACTCACGGGAGCGAACGAACAAAGTACTTGATTAACCCGAACGACCCGTCCCCACAACCGTTCCTAAGACCTCGCTTGCCACGTGACTTCGCGCTGGACCCTGTGAGCCGGCACTTGGGAGACGGACAGCAAACAGACCACATATCAGATTGCAACTTGAGACGACCCTGTGATATTTCGTTCGAAGACTACGTTAGTGGCCCCAGCTCCTGCCCGCCTTGCCTCCGGCTTGTATTAGTTGAGTATTCGTAAAAGCCGCCATTTGTTTGATCAAATGTACTTGTCACATGTCAGTGCCATTCTGTTTCTGTTTTTTATTTTCTTTTGTTAATAAATTCAGTTTATGCGCCTTCCCGAAACACTGCTTATCACCGATGGAATTAGTTAAATAATAAGTACACCCCAATGACAGCAGAAATATGCTACTGAATTGAGGGAAGA
>NC_091550.1:34537601-34540101 GCF_042767895.1 Penaeus vannamei | reverse complement strand
TCACTACTACTGATACTGATGCTGTTAACTTGGCTGATACCTTTTTTGCCACCATTGACTCTGTAGATAGAGTAGCACTAGTTAATCAAACTGATATGTCTAAAGGATTAATTGAATTGCAGCAAGCTGACCCTGAGTTGCAAGACTTAGCTGAAGCTGCTGTGGCTGAAAATGAGTGTGATGAACTGTCAGTTTGTTACTATTTGAAAAGGGGTGTATTAATGCGTAAGTGGAGACCCCATTCGTCCCCAGCAACTGACAGTGAGTGGGTGACAGTACACCAGGTAGTAGTTCCAAATGTTTATAGGTATGATATAATGAAACTTGCTCATGATTCTACTTTGGCAGGACATTTTGGGGTAAGAAAGACCTTAGACCGGATTTGGCGTAACTTTTATTGGCCTACAATTCGCAAAGATGTTTCCCATTATTGCAGAACATGCCACACATGCCAAATGGTCGGTAAGCCTAATCAACCTCCTGATATTGCTCCATTAATACCCATTCCCCCCTTTGATGCTCCATTCTCCAGAGTGGTTATTGATATTGTTGGCCCTTTACCTAAAACTGCAACAGGATATTCTTATATTCTTACTATCATGGATATGGCTACTAGATATCCTGAGGCTGTTCCTCTCAAAAATACCTCAGCTAAAATAGTAGTAAGAGAGTTATTACAGTTCTTCACAAGGTTTGGCTTACCTAAAGAAGTGCAGTCTGACCAGGGATCAAATTTTATGTCCAAAGTTTTCAGACAGTCCCTCCGGGAACTAGGTATTGAGCAGATCACTTCCACTGCTTACCATCCTCAGAGTCAAGGTGCCATAGAACGTTATCATCAAACTCTTAAAAGTATGATTACAAAATTTTGTACAGAAAGTCACAAGGATTGGGATAAAGGCTTGCCTTTCTTGCTTTTTGCTACTAGAGAAACACCAAATGAATCCTTGGGGTTTTCTCCATTTGAGTTAATGTTCACCCACGAGGTGAGAGGACCATTAAAATTATTAAAAGAAGAGTGGCTTGGTATGGATGAGAATGTAGGACTTTTATCTTATGTTAGTGACTTTAAAGAGAAGCTGAACCGTAGTTGGAAAATTGCTAGAGATAACTTGGTTTCTTCCCAAAAGAAAATGAAGAAATGGTACGATAAGAAAGCGAGAATGAGGGTGTTCCAGCCAGGTGATCAGGTGTTGGTTCTGCTTTCCATACATGGTCAACCCTTACAGGCAAAATTTAGTGGTCCATATTTGGTAAAGCAGAAGCTGAGTGATGTTAATTATGTTGTTTCCACCCCAGATAGGAGAAAATCCAGTCGACTATGTCACATAAATATGTTAAAACCATACTACCAGAGGGATTCACCAGATGCTCCAGTGTGTGCAGTAGCTCTAACACCCACAGAAGATGAAGATAATGCTTGCCCGCCAACATTGGAGATGACTGGGACATGGGAGAAGAACACTAACGCCTGGACCAAGGTATCAGATAAGCTCACCCATCTAACAGCAGAGCGGAGAGAAGAATTTGTCTCACTCTTGTCTCGGTATCAGGATGTATTCCGGGACTCACCAGGACTTACAACATTAGCAGTGCATGATGTGAATGTGGGGGATGCTGCACCAGTGAAGCAGGCGCCTTACCGTGTAAATCCAAATCGTCTTGCCCCTCTTCAACAAGAATTGAATTATATGTTAGAACATGGACTAATTGAAGCTTGCCAAAGTGAGTGGTGTTCACCTGTGACTCTAGTGCCCAAGTCTGATGGGGGATATCGATTTTGTATTGATTTTAGGAAAGTCAATGCTCTGACTAAGACAGACACATATCCGTTACCAAGGGTGGATGAGTGCATCGACAAAGTGGGAAGTTCTAATTACATTAGCAAGTTTGATCTACTAAAGGGATATTGGCAAGTTCCTTTGACTGACCGAGCTCAGGACATCTCATGTTTTGTTACTTTGGGTCAAACTTATAAGTGTAAAGTGATGCCCTATGGTATGAAAAATGCTCCTGCCACTTTTCAGAGATTGATGAACACTATTACTGCAGGAATCAAAGGCTGTGTAACTTATATAGATGATGTGGTTGTCTACAGTGATTCTTGGGAAGAACATATCTCTGAAGTTGGAGAACTCTTGAATAGATTCTCCAGTGCTAATCTTGTTGTAAACCTCGAAAATTGTGAATTTGTTAAAGCCCAAGTACAGTATCTTGGGTATGTAATTGGACAGGGATCAGTAGCCCCACCACTGGCTAAAGTTGAATCTATATGTCGGTGTCCCAGACCTCAGAATAGGAAAGAATTACAAAGATACTTAGGTATGATAGGTTACTATCGTATGTTTATTTTAAATTTTACAGAAGTGGTAGCTCCCCTTACTGATTTGTTGAAGAAAGGTATCAACTTTGAGTGGAGTAAGGAATGTGAACTAGCATTTGATCAAGTCAAAGCTATTCTTTCTAATTCCCCTGTATTGCAAGCTCCTAATTTCAGTAA
>NC_091550.1:34527601-34530101 GCF_042767895.1 Penaeus vannamei | reverse complement strand
AGCCTAGATAGTGTTAAGTGCTTGCATGCCTTCTCGCTTGCAGCTGCCACCGCTGGCTAGGCTTGTGCGAATAAGGGAGATGCGCTGCATAAGTCTCCCCTGCCAGTTCAAAGCCTCTCCATCATCGAGACTTCTGCAGTGCCTCCTCGTGGCCACCTATGGAACTGGCACCTTGCGGTCCCAAGCTGAACTGTAGGGGATCTCAGAGCAGCAGGAGGCCCCAGAGGTACAGGGTCATGGCCCACCGGTGTGTAGACACGCCCTGGCCCTGTACTAACTCCTGCCCCTAAGCCCCCTGGGGTCAATGGGAGGCTCCTCCCCCCCATAGAATAACCCACTGGCAGCGTATCAGATAAATGGAAATGCTGGGGGGAGGGGTAATGTCCCTCCTACCCAGCGAGAGAGGCGGGCTGCGGGCCCCGTTGGGAGGGTGCTGCTGGGGCGCGGAATAGGAACGGGAGCTCCTCAGCCTGCCTGCGTCCTGGCAGCCGCCAGCCCAATATGAAGCTTGTGGGGCAAAGCCCTAGGGAACCCAACAGGTGGATGAAAGGTCCCGCAGCCTGTCGCATTTTATGTGGGGCAGCATCAGCAGGGGTGGCAGAGGTGGCGTCCACCCAGAGCGACTACCCGAGGGTTAACCTCAGGCAGCTTGGAACGTCCACTCTTTGCGTCAGGATGATCTGTTGCCCCTGCTATCGAGGGAACTGGGGAGGCTGAGAGTAGGGGTGGCTGCTATCTCGGAGGTGAGAAGACCTGGCAGCGGCACGACCTGTGTAGGTGGCTACACCTATTACTGGTCAGGCCATAGCGATGGTCACCATCTCCAGGGAGTAGTCAGAGCTGTCACCGGTAGGCTCCAGCCCTCGATGGTAGAGGTCACTCCAGTCGATGAGCGCATATTGGTAATGAGACTGAAGTTGTCTTTTGGCTTCATGTCTCTTATTGCTGTGTACGCTCCTACCGATGTTTGTAAACTTGACGTGAAAGATGTTCTACGCCAAACTTGTATCTGTGGCAGACATTTGTCCCTGGTGAGATATTTGTATTGTTCCGGGTGACTTCAATGCGGTATCTGGCTGCGATCGAGCTGGCTAAGAGATGTCAGTCGGTCCTCATGGTTCGGGAGTTGATACCGGCAGTGAGAATTCCCTCCTTTTCCGGGATTTTGCTAAATCCCAGAAATTGAGGATTTCTGGCTCCTGGTACCAGCGCCCAGACCCACATTGTTGGACATGGTACAGCAATGCTGGTAATGCAGGTAAGGAGATCGACCACATTCTCGTTAGCACTCGTTGGAGGATCCTCCAGAACTGCAGGGTGTATAGGAGTGCTGAATTCTGTGGTACTGACCATACATTGGTTGTGGCTACCCTCTGGGTACACTTCAAAACTCCCCAGCGACCACCCTAGGGTGTTTCTTCTGGACAGGCTGAAGGAGAGGGAGTGTGCTCGGAGGTTTGCTGAGACAATCTCTGATCGGTTCACAGCACTTGACAATGTGACGGACCCTGTACTTCAGCAGGACACCTTCAAGCGTGAAACGCTTGATGCAGCCCAAGAATCGATTGGAGAACGCCCGAGAGCAAGAAAGAATTCAATCTCTCAGGAAACACTGGAAGCCACTGATGCTTGCTGTGCGGCTCGTCTGGCAGGGGATCGGGATTTGCACCGTTCTCAGGTGCGCAGAACTCGGTCTCTGTTAAGAAGGGACAAGGAACAGTTTATTAGGAAGCTTGCTGAGGAGGATGAAGGCCATTTCTTAGTAAATGACCTTCGTCCTGCATACAAAGCCCTGAGAAAGCTGAACTCCAAGCCCTCTTCACAGGTGACTGCAGTTCGCTTAGTGGGTGGCCAGATCGTCTCAGATCCTGTTGCAGTGAGGGAGCGTTGGGCTGAGTACTTTGAGCAGTTGTATCAGGTTGACCCTCCAACAGTTAACTTGGACGTGGGTAGTGCCGTGATTCCGCTGCCGGACCCATCCATTAGCAAGGACCCTCCCTCCCTAGCTGAGGTTAGGGAGGCAATCTCCAAGCTGAAGAGTGGTAAAGCAGCGGTTATTTGCGGCATCCCAGCTGAACTGTTAAAGGCTAGTGGTGAACCTATGGCGCGGGGATTGCATGCTGTCCTGGCTGCCATTTGGCAGTCCGGTACCATTCCCTCTAACCTGTTGAGGGGTGTGGTCATCCATCTCTGGAAAGGGGACCGATGGGATTGCAGCAATCACCGCGGCATCACACAGCTCAGTGTACCAGGCAAGGTTCTTGCCCGCATCCTTCTGAGGCGTATTAGAGACCATCTACTAAGGCATCAGAGGCCAGAGCAATCCGGATTCACTCCTGGTAAGTCCATAATAGACCATATCCTTGCGCTTCGAGTCATTGTAGAGCGCCGTCGTGAGTTCGGACGTGGGTTGCTTGCAGCCTACATCGATCTCTAGAAGTCGTTCGATACAGTGCATCGGGAATCACTCTGGGAGATCCTGAGACTGAGAGGAATTCCA
>NC_091550.1:34509519-34512019 GCF_042767895.1 Penaeus vannamei | reverse complement strand
CTCTCTTCTTTTTCCCTCTCTCCTCTCCCCTCTCCCCTCTCCCCTTGGGAACGGAGGGAAAAAGCCCTTAATTGAACCCTCGATACAATCTGCATCCAAACAATAGTCTTGAAAAGGCCACAAAATATACGAAAAAAATATTTTGCCAGAGTGCCGCGTCTCAACATTAGTGCCGAGCCTTTTAGGGTGCCACGGCAAGTGAGTGCCACGGTGCCTCTCGCCGCCACAGCGACCCCCAGTCCTCACTGCGGTAATAAGTTCTTTAGTGTTATTGTTCCTCCTTTGTTTCATGATAACGGTGTCAGCTGTTCACTGAGTCTAGCAGAAAGAGACCGAGACAGAGTTCGATGGATTAATCAATAATTAGATGGATAGGAAGGTAAATAGGTTGATAAAGAGGCTGACTGACATACAGATAGACACATAAACAAGATAGAGAGAGAGGGAATGAGGAAGAAGAAAAAGAAAAGATAGATAGAGAGAGAGAGAGAGAGACGGACAGACAGACAGAGACAGAGACAAAGATAACGAGAGAGAGAGATAACCAAACAGACAAACAAAGACAAGAGACAGGGATAACGAGAGAGAGAGAGAGAGAGAGAGAGAGAGAGAGAGAGACAAACAGACAGACAAAGACAAGAGACAGAGATAACGAGAGAGAGAGAGACACAAACAGATAGCGAAACAGACAGACAAAGACAGAGAGAACGAGAGGTAGAGATAGAAACAGCCAGAAAGACAAAGACAGAAAGAAAAGAAAACAAACAAAAAAAGAGAGAGAAAACCAGAAGCAAAGAAAACAAACAAATACACGAGAAACGAACATAAACAAAAACAACAACAAATCGCCCAACCAACATTCAAAAGAAACAAAACGAAAAGAACCGGAAATGCCTTAACCGTGGCCTAGTAAATCTAAATACCCCTTTTTTTTCTAACCCTCTCCCTAAATTTCAATTAGCGATTCCCAGATTCTCATTTTCGATATACACCCGCCCTATAAAGCTATATCAGATTAATCGTGTTCGCCAAAACCGGTCTGCAAGTTTTTGAAGCAGTTTGAATGTTCATAAATGTTTCAATCTGTATCGAATCTTTGAGGGCTTGTTCGGGGAATTTCGAAAGTGTGATAAGAGCGGAGATCAACCTCTTATCGTTAGCAGGGGGAAAGGGGTTTAATAATGAGTTTCAATATTTAGTGATGGTTAGTATGATGATTATTGATGTTGATATTGATCAAAACATTTATATCAATGATAATGGTAATGATAATAATAACAATGATAATAACAATTACAATTATATTAATGATAAGGATAATTATAATAATGATGATAATAATAACAATGATACTAATGATAATGATGATGATAAAAATGTTAATAATATCAATATTGATGGAAATAATAGTGATATTAATGATAATGACAATAATGATAATAATAATGATAATGATAATATTGTTAATAATATTAAAAATAATGATAATGATAATAAGGAGAATGATGATAACAATATCAACAATGATTATCAATATTATTATCATCATTATAATTATAATCATTATCATTATTATTATAATCATTATCATTATTACAATTATTATTATCATTATTACTATCATCATCATCATCATCAATATCATTATTATTACCGCCATGACAATAATAATAATAATGATAATTTTGATAATCATAATGATAGCGATACATAGATCAATCATTATCATGATAATAACAATTACCATTATCATTATTGTCACGATAATGATAAAGACAGTAATGATAATGATAATGATGATAATAAAGATAATGTTAATACAGCTACTATTGTTGCTGCTACTACTGCTATTGATAACAATGATAATGGTGATAATTATAATAATTATAATAGTAATAACAATCATAATGATAATGAAAATAATAATAATGATAATAACAATAATAGTCTTTTTAATAATGATAATGTTTATAATAAGAATGATGATGCTGATAATAACATTAATAGTATTTCAATGATAATAATGTTAATAACAAACATTATGGCAATGACGATAACGATAATGATGATAACCATGACTATAACAAAATTACACTGATTTTATCAGGAATAAGAACGACAACAGAGATGGTTACGATAGGAATAGCCATAATGATAGTAATTATAATCATTGCCACTATGATATTATTATCATCATTAATATTATTATTATTATTATCATTATCATTATCATTACCAACATTATCCTCATTATTATCACTGTAATTATTATCATTATTGATATTAAAGATAATGATAATAAAAAACAATGATAAATATCAGTAATAATGTCAATAATGATAAAGGATAATGAAAAATGATAATGATGAAAAAAACAGTGATAATGATAACTCTATTAATGATGATGATCATTATGATGATGATAATAACAATAATAATAATGATCATAAATTGAAAATGAGAATAGGAACAATAATTTATTAGTAACAACAACATTATT
>NC_091550.1:34499519-34502019 GCF_042767895.1 Penaeus vannamei | reverse complement strand
ACTATCACTGTTATCATTATCACCGTTATCATTATGACGATTATGATTATCATCATTATCATTAATAATGTTAATTATGCTTAGTAATATATTACTTCTGCCAAGGAGGATATGGTTTTAGTAGCTTGTTAGTTCGTTCACTGATTAGCAGAACTTAAAAGGCTATGAACAGAATTTTTATGAATTTTTTACCGGTGTCTTACCCTAAATTTTGGTTGTGATCCGCATCATGATCCGGATCCAGGTTTTTTTCTCCGACTGCATCAATTACCCGCATTGCCAAGGCATTACATTTATCGCCTCCGCCAAAGAAGTTGTGTTTAAGAACGTCACGTACTTCTGAAAGGTGATTTTAATGAAATTCTGTGTGAATATTTTTCGTGGCATCAGTGACCCTACTGCCTTGGCGGAGGTATGCGCTCTCTGTGCTTCTAGTCATTATTATTGTTGTTATTGTTATCATAATTATCTCTATTGTTATCATTGTAATCATCATTAAATTTATTATTACAATTAGTATGGTTATTATTATTATTATTATCTCGTCGTTATCTTTATCAGTACAATTATTATCTTTCTGCTAAAAATATCGTTATGGCTATTATCACTACATGCCGTTGCTATTCTTTAAGTATTATCGTTATAATTGTTACTATCATCATTATCATTGTCATTATAATTGTTACTATTATTATTATCTTTGTCATTATCTTTATCATTATTATCATTAACAGTATTTTTGTCATTATTGTAATTATTATTGTATATGTATCATTATTATTATTATTATTATTATTATTATTATTATTATTATTATCATTATTATTATTGTTATTATTGTTATTATTATTATTATTATTATTATTATTATTATTATTATTATTATTATTACTATTATTATTATTATCATTATTATCATCATCATAAGAATAATAATTATCATTATTATCATCATCATGAATAATAATTATCATTATTATGCTTATCATTATTAATGTTATCATTATTATTATTGTTATTTCTATTATTATTATTATTATCATTGTTAACATCATATTTACTATTATTGTTATTTTTATTTTCATCATTTTTTGTCATTATCATTACTACATCTATTATCATTGTCACTCTTTTTTATTATCATTATTGCTGTTATTATCATTATAATTGTTGTTGCTGTTTTAGTATTATCATTATCAACATTATCATTGTTGCCATTATGATTTTTATTTTTTTCATGATTACCATTATCATTGTTATCACTATCATAATCATCCTCATGATCATGATCCCCATTATCATCGTCCTCATTATCCTCATTATCATTATCATTAGGATGATAATAATTGATAATATTAGTATCATCAACATTACCATTACCATTACCATTATCATTATCATTGTCATTATCATTGCCATTATCATTATCATCATCATCCTCATTATTGTTACCATTATCATCATATTGCTTATCAACACCACGTACGATGACATGAATAACGTGATAACGGCCGGCCTCGACATGAACAGCTGGCTCCAAGAGCAGCCAGCTGGACATGTCGACTTCACAACGGACGGTTCCCATAAACAAATAAATCTAAATTTTCCCTCACCATTATTCCTTCAAAATACAAATCAACTCAAAGAGGAATTCCTTCAAGTATCACATTCAGAGAGAAAGAGAGAAAAATAGAGAGAAAAAGAGAGAGATAGATAGATAGATAGATAGATAGATAGAGAGAGAGAGAGAGAGAGAGAGAGAGAGAGAGAGAGAGAGAGAGAGGAGAGAGAGAAACACACACACATACAGAGAGAGAGAGAGAGAGAGGGAGGGAGAGAGAGAGAGAGAGAGAGAGAGAGAGAGAGAGAGAGAGAGAGAGAGAGAGAGAGAGAGAGAGAGACCCACCGAAGTCTGCGCCCGAGATGTAGAACCGGGAACGCCTCCAGACAGCTTTCCGAAGCCGTTCTTGTCCTGAGCCGAAAGACCTTGGTCCTTTCATCCTCAGCTCCCTTTGCCGAGCTTCAATAATCCTTCTCAGTCGATTAAAATGATCCGCGGACTTTTAAATCGAATAATGTACTCAGGACAGTGTACATGTGCCGTGTATGTATACTGACGGACCGAATCTGCTGATACTGCCACGTGCACAGGGAAATAGAGATGTGTCAGTGTTGCCTGAACTACACTACCCTTCGCCCTAGCTTATCAATATGTATGTAAAATGTCTGTTGGTTTAAAGGTCTGCCCGGAGCACGACAGCGTGACCCGTGTTTGCAACTGAAGGTTTTTGTATTTTCGTGTGCTTCCTTTTGTGAGGTGTGTGTGTGTGTGTGTGTGTGTGTGTGTGTGTGTGTGTGTGTGTGTGTGTGTGTGTGTGTGTGTGTGTGTGTGTGTCAGGGAGAGCGAAAGAGAGAGAGAGAGAGAGAATAGCTGCATGTAACAGCTGAATTTATATAACTATATGTGCATTCATTATGCTACCTACTCTAAATATACAAA
>NC_091550.1:34482019-34492019 GCF_042767895.1 Penaeus vannamei | reverse complement strand
CCCCCGCGCCTCCGAGTGAGAGACATACCATATGCAAACTGTAAACATTGATCACAACAACGGCAGTTCGGAACAGAAACTCAAAGGGCAGCCTCCCGCTTCAACCTTCAAAGAAAGAGAAAAAAAATGGAAGAAAAAAAAAATAGAATTATAAAAAACGAAAAAAGAAAAAGAAAAAAAAATCTCGCCTCGAGTTTGGAAGAGTTTATCGAGCCGGAAATTAAGTAGCAATGGTCCTTCCCTTGCTCCTTCCTTCTCTCTACGTGTATCCCTTTCTCCCTCCTCCTCCCTCCGCTCAATGGGGCACTATTTCCCTCCCTCTCTTCCTATTTACCTTTCACTCCCTCGTACCTTAATTCCTCATTCTCTTCCTTCCTCCCTCATTCTTTCTCTACCTCTCTTCCTCTTTACCTTCCCTTCCCTCCCACCCTGATGCCTCCCTCCCTTCCACTCCAGCGCAATGCGTCCCTCCCTCCCCATGTCGCGCCCTCCACCTACCCCTCCATTTCCCTCCACCACAACACTGAGGGAGGGAGGGTCAAACAGAAGATATTCTGAGAATCTTCGAGAAGCGTTCTCACGTTGGATCAAAGGCTCTGCCAAGGTAAATGTCAAAAAAAGAAAAGAAAAGAAGGAAAAAAGAAACAGAAAGAAAAGGAAAAAAAAGGAAAAAAGAAACAGAAAGAAAAGAAGGGAAAAAAGGAAAAAAACAGAAAGAAAAGAAGGAAAAAAAATAGTATCCTTCTAGACCTTGACTCACAGACATCTTAAGAGACTCACACACACACACACAAACACACACAGACACATACACAGGCAGACCAGACAGTCAACCTGAGTAAGAGAGTGTGAGTGAGTGAGAGAAGAGCAGATAGGAGAAGAGAAAGAGAGAGACATAAAAAAAAAAAAAAGAGTAGACGCACAAAGTAACGAAGGAGTGAAGGGTAAAAAAAGTCGGTATTTTTTACGCATGTTAGATAAGGGATAAAAAGTTACAATTTAGGATTCAGTTCCACATTTACACCTCAGTGACTCTGCTTGGGTGCCGAAGCGGCCTGTGATGAACGTTGTAGCTAGGAAGTGGTAGTGGGTATGGGTTACAGACGGTAAACACGTACATGGACTTTGGTAAACACGTACGTGTAAATTGGTAAACACGTACATGGAAACTGGCAATCACGCACATTGAAATTGGTAAACACGTACATGGACTTTGGTAAACACGTACATGGACTTTGGTAAACACGTACATGGAAATTGGCAAACACGCACATGGAAATTGGTAAACACGCACATGGAAATTGGCAAACACGTACATATAAATTGGTAAACACGTACATGGAAATTGGTAAACACGTACATGGGAATTGGTAAACACGTACATATAAATTGGCAAACACGTACATGGAAATTGGTAAACACGTACATGGGAATTGGTAATTATGTACATATAAATTGGTAAACACGTATTTGGAAATTGGTAATCATGAACATGGGAATTGGTAACCACGCACATGGAAATTGGCAAACACGCACATGGAAATTGGAAAACACGCACATGGAAATTCGAAAACACGCACATGAAAATTGGCAAACACGCACGTGGAAATTGGAAAATACGCACATGGAAATTCGAAAACACGCACATGAAAATTGGTAAACACGCACATGGGAATTGGTAAACACGCACATGGAAATTGGTAAACACGCACATGGAAATTGGTAAACACGCACATGGAAATTGGAAAACACACACATGGAAATTGGTAAACATGCACATGAAAATTGGTAAACACGCACATGGAAATTGGTAAACACGTACATGGAAATTGGTAAACACGCACATGGGAATTGGTAAACACGCACATGAAAATTGGTAAACACGCACATGAAAATTGGTAAACATATACATGAAAACTGGTAAACACGCACATAGAAATGCTAAACGTACACATACACACGGATCCGTTTATACAATATGATTTTCTTTCTTGGAGGCACGGATCCGGTTCCCGATCCTAACCTAACCTATTCTAACCTAACCTAACCTATTCTAACCTAACCTAACGTATCCTAACCTAACCTAGCCTATTCTAACCTAACCTATTCTAACTTAACCTATCCTAACCTATTCTAACTTAACCTATCCTAACCTATCCTAACTTAACCTATCCTAACTTAACCTATCCTAACCTAACCTATCCTAACCTATCTTAACCTAACCTATCCTAACCTATCTTAACCTAACCTATTCTAACCTAACCTAACGTATCCTAACCTAACCTAACCTATCCTAACCTATTCTAACTTAACCTATCCTATCCTAACCTAACCTATTCTAACTTAACCTAACCTAACCTATCCTAACCTATTCTAACCTAACCTATCCTATCCTAACTTAACCTATCTTAACCTAACCTAACCTATCCTAACCTAACCTATCCTAACTTAACCTATCCTAACCTAACCTAACCTATCCTATCCTAACCTATCCTAACTTAACCTATCCTAACCTAACCTATATTAACCTAACTTATCCTAACCTATCTTAACCTAACCTATTCTAACCTAACCTATCCTAACCAAAACAATTCAGGTTATCTTCGGCAGTACTCGGCCGCGTTCGACAACACCGATCTCACTTCGAGCAAGTGTTCCGGTTGTCCGTCTCTGTAGAAGATTTTCTGGATAGGGAAACGGATCCGATTCCACATGATGATCTTTGGGCTAAGCGGCACGGATTTTTCCGTTTCTATAACCACTTCGCACATTGGAAATTGCTAAACACGTACATGTGAATTGGTGAAAAAGAACATGTAAATTGGTGAAAAAGCACATGTAAATATTGGTGAAAAAACACATGTAAATTGGTGAAAAGGTACATGAAAATTGCCAAGCGCGCACGTATAACTGGTAAACACACATGTAAATTACTAAACGCACACATATAAACTGTTAAACATGCACATAAAAACTGGTAAGCGCTCACATAAGAACTGCAAATAAGCTCATCGAAATGAGTAAAAACGCACATGCCAATCAGTAAACACCTACATGTTAATTGGTAAACACGCACATGAAAATAGGTAAGCACTCACATATGAATTGTAAACACGCACAGGGAAATGACGATATTCAGTTATTATGGAAAAGTGGAGTGAAATTTTATTAAAGGGGTGAAACAAAGATTGAAAGAAAGGAGGAAAGAGATAGATGGATAGGGAAAGAGACAGAGATAGCTAGATAGACAGACAGAGATAGCTAGATAGACAGACAGAGATAGCTAGATAGACAGACAGAGATAGCTAGATAGACAGACAGAGATAGATATATAGAGATAGATAGATAGAGACAGACAGATAGATAGATAGAGAGAGAGAGAGAGAGAGAGAGAGAGAGAGAGAGAGAGAGAGAGAGAGAGAGAGAGAGAGAGAGAGAGAGAAACATTCAGCTCTGGCAATTGTATTACTATTCGATTTTTCACTTCTTTTCTTTCTTTTTTATGGAAGTTCCCTCAACGTCAAACTCATTCGAAAAATAAAGGGAGCGACTTCTTCCCTGTTTAAACTTTTCGCTCCGACTTAACAATGGCAACAAAGACTACTTAGAGGAAAACTCAGCTGTATTCTGATAATCATTATAAGTAATGATAAGCAAAAACAACAACGGCAATGGTATTAGTAACTGCGATTAGTGTGGCAATGGGAAATAAGGGACAAGTTCTCGAAATTATTACATGGTGATGAGGATAATGTTTATGATGACAGCGATGAGAGCAACAGCACCGGCATTAGCAATATCACTGCTGTTGCTATCTTTGCTACTGTTGTCGATATATCAATAACAACGAAAAAAAAGAAGAGAAAAACGTGACGGATAAAACATGTAGACCAGAGAGGATAAAGGCATCGAAATAGGATGTCAACTTTTAAACCTGCATTTATTCTGGGTTCGGTTGACACCCGCACTATACACATGTCAAGGGAAGTGTGAAATAGCCATTATTCAAATACCGTAATGATAACAAAGTCAAATTAAACAATAAAATTCCGTTATTGTTGCAGTGAGTCAGTTGGAGTACACTAAATAACATAAATGCGATAAATTTACAAAATAACTGCTTTCGAAATATGAAACGTATGGAAACATTCAATTTGGAGACATTTTCAGACCAATCAACATTTTTGAAAGATTAAGCCATTTAGTGACGTTTGATTTTTATCAGCAGGCATGTGAACACACACACACACACACAAACACACACACACACACACACACACACACACACACACACAAACACAAACACACACACACGCACGCACGAACGCACACACACACACACACACACACACACACACACACACACACACACACACACACACACACACACACACACACACACACACACACACACACACATACACACACACACACACACAAAAGCTTCGCGCGCGCAACATCCCGTAAAAATAAACATGGAAATTGGAAGATGAGTAACATTTCCGATATATAATGGTTCTAACTCTGTATCTATTACCACATTCACAAAACTCAGTTGTGGTTCCATCCATCATTCTGGACAGGGACAAGTAGCCTTTGTTTGCTAAATATGTCCTTACACTATTGAAAAAAAAGAACCTCGACCGTAACTGAAGAATGTATCGGGTGATCCTCATCGCCAAGTGGCACTTTTGTGTGATATATAGAAGCCTCATCGTTATTTATCTGACCTTCTGACCCGATATTCTTCCGAAGACATCATCATTCTTCACAATTTTTGACTTGGTCATAATAAAGCGGTCTTGGTGATATCACTCCAACGTGTCTCGGACGGTTGCATATTGTCCTGTCGGGCTCTGCTACACTGGGAACGTTTTTGAACTAAACGTTCCGGACAGAGCGATGCAGTCTGACGCAAGTCGTTTGTCAGTGGCTAGGTGACGGGGTACTATATTTTGGAGAAATTATACCTCTTGAACTTGGGAGTTTTCCCTTGCTCATATTTTTAAATCAGATTTTCGAAAATGGTAGGATATCATATAAGGTGTTGTTAATGCAGATCCTTCCGCCAGGAGAGCTGCGCCAAATTCACAGAACATGCGGCGGTTACGGAATATATCACCGTCTGACATGCCGGAGGAAATTCTAGAGCGTAAATACTGGGTTAAAACTCGTGCAACACATTGCCTCGTGCACAATTTTGCTTTAAACGAAAATCCATAGGTGTGCAATCAACCTTTCTCTTTGACTCCACCTCGAGGCGGGACTTCGCAGAGAGTGTATGTGGAAAAAAACCGTAATATCATTTTCTAAAATAATGTGTTACGCTAATTACATGGTGAGCATGTTGATGGCATGTGACTTTGATGAGACATCCAATTAATGTATTTCTGTGCTTTACTTTGATATCTCACCCGGAGCCTTGTGCTGACCCAGTGGGCAGAAAGTGGCGTAGAATAACAGGGTGCTGTCTTTCATGCTGCTTGCATATGCACGTACTCTCTATACGTTTATCTGTATGCGTCTGTGCGTCTGTCAGTCAGTCTGTCTGTATTCCACCCCCTCCCCCCCTCTCTCTCACTCTCACTCTCACTCTCACTCTCACTCTCACTCTCACTCTCACTCTCACTCTCACTCTCACTCTCACTCTCACTCTCTCTCTCTCTCTCTCTCTCTCTCTCTCTCTCTCTCTCTCTCTCTCTCTCTTTCCTCTTCCCTCATCCCTCTTCCCTCTTCCCTCTTCCCTCTTCTCTTCTCTTCTCTTCTCTTCTCTCTCTATTCTCTCTCTCTCTCTCTCTTCTCACTCACTCTCTCTCTCTTCTCACTCTCTCTCTCTTCTCACTCTCTCTCTGCCATATATATGTGTGTATGTTTGTGTGTGAGTGTGTGTGTGTGTGTGTGTGTGTGTGTGTGTGTGTGTGTGTGTGTGTGTGTGTGTGTGTGTGTGTGTGTGTGTGTGTGTGTGTGTGTGTGTGCGTATGTGTGTGTGTGTGCACACTCACACACATATGTATGTATATATATACATATAAAAACACATTATGTATATACATACATATACATATATATGTATGTATGTATGTATACATAAAAAAACACATTATATATATATATATATATATATATATATATATATATATATATATATATATATATATATATATATATATATATATATATATATATATATATATATATATATATATATATATATATATATATATATATATATATATATATATATATATGTGTGTGTGTGTGTGTGTGTGTGTATATATATATATATATATATATATATATATATATATATATATATATATATATATATATATATATATATATATATATATATATACATGTATATATATATATATATATATATATATATATATATATATATATATATACATGTACATATATATATATATATATATATATATATATATATATATATATTACATAGATATATATATATGTAGCCCTCGGATGTGAGCAGTCTGCTTGTCAAGCCAGGAGTCTCGCCGCTCTACCAGTATTATATCATAGACTTCTTTTAACAGTGGTGCCCTAGCGACTATCATACAAACATACAAACAAGTATTCATTTATGCGTTTGAAAATCATTAACTTCCACATTCATTACCCTCGTTTACACACACGCGTAAATGAGTGACGGGGGTTTTCACTTCATCATGTTACTTTATTTTGTTTTTATCCCTTACATAACTTTCATATATATATATATATATATATATATATATATATATATATAGATATATATATATATATATATATATATATATATATATATATATATAAATATATATATATATATATATATATATATATATATATATATATATATATATATATATATATATATATATACATACACATGTTTATGCGTATTCTGTAGGATCCCAACAAATATAGACCCTACAAGAGGTAAATGATGAGCTTAGGGTTTAAGGCAGACGAGCAATATATCTTGATTCCTTTACTGATAAGTAATTATAGAGTAAGGCTGCTGAAGCAAAGTGTTGCTTTTTGGCTCCCCACAGGTAGTCTTGCCTGTCGTCTCTCACAGTCGTCTAAGGATAGTTCTAATGCATTTAGCATGTGATAATTGTTGATGAAGAAGGAAGTGCTACAGTAATACATGGCTATTGTGGGAGGCAAAAGGCAGCAACACTGGTATGTATAGTGTGGCAGGGAGAGATGGGAAATGAAATAAAACAATGGATATGCATGTATAAGTATGGGTATATGCATGTGATAATTTATTTAAGTTACATAGAATATAACAAATATATAGAATAACATTATCTTGTATATTTTAGTAATACGATGTATATAAAACTGTGCTGAAAGTGTGCACAATTTCATGACCCTTTTTGTAAATGCGGTAATTAAACATGTTCTAATTCCTGCCCACTCTAATCAATGCCAGTGCAAAGTGTCTATCTCAGTATGATTTTCCATACTGTTAAGCCCTGTAGTATAGGCCTGCCCTTTTTTATAGTTTATCTATCTGTTGGTAACACTCACTTCATAGTATTTTCTTTTTTTGCCTGTTCATACTTAGAGATGTGTGAATTAGAACATAATATCACATCCACTCTCCCCTCAGACTTCATTCATTTAGATATGCTTTTTTTTTTCTTTTTCTTTTAATATCATCCATGAAATCTTTATATTTCAGATTTCTTGCTGAAACTTAATAGTAAGGCCATGCTATGAATTTCAATGCAGAATGGAAAAAGTTAGGAAACTTCCTTTTCACATTCTTTTTGCAGTCACTATGGCTCCTATAAATTTTGGTTACTCCAAGTTAACTACTGTTACTAATTTGTTAATCTAACTTTTCTCCAATCATCCTTTCTACATCAATGATGATTGATCTTTGAGCTTATAGTGGCAACAAGTGAATAAATAAGGAACTACAAATAAATTTTTTGCTTTGGCTGAAATTGGTTATATTTTACTTTTATATTGGGTGCATTCATCTGCAAAATCAATATTCTTTTCAGGTTTCCAAACCTTTTCGGGCAATTCGAATAACTTGATTGTTGCCCATTTTAAGTTATCCCTACATGATAAACAAATAAATAAATAAATAAATAAATAAATAGCCAGTTTTCAATAAATAAATAAATAAATAAATAAATATATATATATATATATATATATATACATATATATATATATATATATATATATATATATATATATATATATATATATATATATATATAATATAATGAAAACTGGCAATGATCTAGTTTCCAGTTTACAGAAAAGTTCATTGTAACTATGAAAAGACATTTGGTGAGGGATCAACACTATCTTTAGGATGTATGCCTGGAATTTTACACAGGTGAAACTGGAGTCACTTGACTAAATAAGTACATAAAGACAACTCTAGTCATACTAGAGAATCTAAAACTTACTTTATTCATATGAAAGATGGGTGTCATTCATAAGTCTCCATTTTTTCATTAAAAAAATAACCTCAACTTAAGTATGGACCAGTGAGGTTTAATGGTCAAAGTTTTCTTTGGATGTTTTTACTTTGCTCTCATCCTGTGATCTGATTTTCTGCTATATACTCTCATCTAGATGTCTTCAAGAACCCATTTTGTTTTTACCATATGATGAGGAGTGTAGACTGAGTTGAAACAACACAGTTTATTCCTCCTTTATTACTGTTCCTACATTGCATTTCATCTTTGTACACTTGTTACTATGTTTGGGTTCATATACAACTCTTTCTATTTGGAAAAGCATACAAATACATATTTCTTTTATTCCATTTGCTATCAATCCCACTGTTTTTCTTGGCCACATATATGAAACTTTGTTGAGCACAATGACTCACTAAGACATATATGTGAACACCATCCTCAGTTACAAAAGCTGGAAACATAAAGCCTAAAATTAATGAAAAATCATTTATTTATTTACAAAATCACATTCAATAACAGGCATGACATGAATAATTCTCTTATTCACTTAATGCCAAGGAAGTTTCTACAAAGTAAAAACTTCTCAGCTGAGTCACTCCTACTTGAAGGTGGCTTGATAGTCTTCACATTCTTGTAAAACTTCCTCATGTCCTCTGATATCTTTTGCGACATAAAGCCTTCCCAAATCTAGAAAAGGGAAGGTTATTAAAAGACAAGAATGAATGCTGTACTAGTTTTAATTCAAGAGAGGATAAGAACATGGAGTAAAAAAAAGAAGGAGGAAAAGGAAAGAGAAGGAACATTAAATAGGACAGTTTTTGAAAGACTATCATGTAAGTATTGAGAAAAAAGGGGCCACTGTTGATGCACGTACCTTGCACAAATAAGATCCTCCAATGGCAGAATGCTGGACAGCGAATCTCAAGGCAGAATAGGAAAGGTTGATAATATTTTCATGATCAAGTGCTTTTGTGCCTGATGCATTGGGAGCCATATCAGATAAAACAACATTCACCTGCAAGATAAATCATTAACAGAATATCAAAACATGATTAATATTTGTAGTAGTCCATGTGAGAGAGAATAATAAGCCAATGATACAACTTAATAGCAAGTCCATACTTTTCTTCCCTGAAGGAAGTCTAAAATTTGATGCTGTGTCTTGGGACATGTGAAGTCCTTCCCTCCGAGGAAAGTAGCGCCAGGTAGGGGATGAATGGAGGTGAGGTCAACCCCTATCACAATGCCCTGAGGTTTGTCTTTATCTGTGCAAAACAAAGTGTGCTCATTCCTCTTCCCTATATAGACTGTCATTCACATATTTTATCATCAATCAATAACAAATAACATCAAATATATATAATATGCATGTGTGTGTGTGTGTGTGTGTGTGTATATGTAAGAATGTATGGATATATATATATATATATATATATATATATATATATATATATATATATATATATATATATATATGGAGAGAGAGAGAGAGAGAGAGAGAGAGAGAGAGAGACAGAGAGAGAGAGAGAGAGAGA
>NC_091550.1:34474519-34477019 GCF_042767895.1 Penaeus vannamei | reverse complement strand
TCTAATCATTTGTTTCTGTAATTAACTTTTATTTTCACTACTTCAAATTCTTGTATAAATGTCTCTTAAATGTAATTTAAACTCAAATTATAATTTTTTTATGCAGAATGCTTAACCCTCACCATTTGTTCTCTTCTGTCTTTTCTAATCATACCATATTTTTTTTAATTATTTTTTTTTTTTTTCGTTAAGCCAGGTCACACATAACCCTATCAAATCTTGTTGCTCTTTATGTATTAAATAAAGCATTTGGGTTACTGAAGTTTGAGGTTTCACATTCAAATTAATCAGAACTACATATCAATTTGATTAGAACTACATTTTGATTCGCTTGCCTGTGCATTTGTGTGTCATCGGTTGTGATCGGGTTTTGTTCCATGAAGTTCCTGCCGGTTTTGTTTTTCCGTGGATGTTTGGGATGTGGGTTTTCTTCGCTGTCACTGTTTTCTCGTGGTCTTCTGTTTGGTTGAGAATCGTAGTACATATCACTTATGCCAAGGGTTTTCTCCAGGATCTGGGTTAAGAGTTGTGTCTGTTAAATTGTCTTCACGTCACTCGAAAAGCTACAAGGACATTTCTTCTTCTTTCTTCTTTTATAGGGTTTTAGACTCACAAGGACATTTAGATATTCTGTGGGGTACTTACCGAACACCCCTCTGTTTACATTTTGCACTCAGCTGATATTCGTTCCCATCTGCTACTCATGAATGGAGGGATAGTAACTATAAGCTATTGCTTCTTTTATTCGTCTTTCTGTATTTAGTCGTGAATATGATTTGTGTGCAAATGTTATTCTAGCACTAAATATAAAATGGTGAAAAACATATAAAGCGCACAGAAGTATATGTGTTCTATTTTTGTACAAACTTTTTTTTCCCCATCATAATTATTATCTAAAGATAAGTGAAAATATTTATTATCTTGTAATATATCTGAATAATTATTAATTTTGAAATAGGGTAAGTAAGCTCTTGCCAGATTTTGAAATAGGATAAATAGTGTAAACAGAATGCTGTGAACCTGTGACGGATGTGAAATAGCAACACGTGTGGTCGGGTGAGTGTAAACATATCAGCATAACTTTGCCTTTATGTTCATTCTCCTCATTATTGGTTAAGCTGCCGAACTTCAGGAAATATAAGCTGTTTTCGGTAAATGTTAGAGATTGCTACGGAAAACAGAATTTTTCGTAGTAAACTTTAATATCAGTGATCTATTTAAATCCATTTCGATCGTGTTGCTCAAAATTGAACTAGACATGCAGTTTTGTGGATTTCACAATTTCACCATATTAGCTAGCAGATAAAGAGTGTAAATCACAGGGTAATATTTTGAAATACGTCCGTCTAACGATCTCGTTATCTTTGTGGGTGTTGGGGGGGCTCTGCCCCAACACCCCCCAGAATACATTCTCTTCACCTTCATTGCCACTGTATAGTCTTAAGAATAATCTAGAATTGATGCAACACTGAAAAACTAAACATTCCTCACAGGTTTCCTTTCATGGAATGGCCAGGATTCTACTGTGAAACCTGGCACTTGAAAACGCTCATGCCCAGACGTTTCTTGTAAAGAGGCAGTAATGTAGTTAGATTGTTAAGAATGAATAAGTTAATGAATAGGGAATCTGAAAGAATAAACAACCTACAGTAGATAGAAGACCAATTTTAATGTAAAAACACAAAACAAGGAAAGGGAAGGTATAAAGAAATAGTAAAATTACTGCAGATAACAATCAGGGTTACAGTAAAAAAAAAAAAAATATGGAATGGGTACCTTGACATAAATGGACACCGTCCATCAGTCCATCAGCTTGTTTACCGTGTGAAGAAAAACACAACACTGCCTCGTGAACGCATTATTACGTTGTCAAACTAGTTCACGTATTACTATACACTTGTCAAAACAATATTTTACTAATTATCTGTGTCTGCTGTTACACATTTATGCCTTTAAAGTCGTTTATTAATGTTATTATACCTCACTTGCTTATTTTAATATTTATCTGTACCCTTATATAGAATCATGTGCATTGAGTCATATTTTCTTGCTCCTGTTGCCAGATCACACACCATGGCATGTGCTCATTTCAAGACAAAACGCCAGTGAGAAATGTTGCGTTTCCAGTGTTATGTTGATTCTGGGTTCTTTTTAAGATTTTTACAGTGGCATCGAAGAATAATTAGACTTTAGTAACGATCCCAGTTTTATATCTGGGTCCATCGAGAGCTCTGAATGACAAAAAAGGTGAAGCAATGAAAGTTTGACATATCTGGATATAAAAGTATTTGGTTTGTTATTTTACCATGTATATGCAGCTCTTATCTTGCCGTACATACCAAGGTGGAGAGAATGTGTCCCAGGGGTGTTGGGGGCTTCCCCCCCATCATCCCTTCCCTCAGGCACGCCTAGTCACAGCAATTTATATTGATTTATTAGGTTGTTTTTTTGGTCAATATGTTTTTTGGGGGGTTTGGAACGTGGGAATTCCCGTAGAGTT
>NC_091550.1:34459519-34472019 GCF_042767895.1 Penaeus vannamei | reverse complement strand
CATTTGCAGCTACTAAACTTATTTGCTTAACATGTTTAATTATCCACGTACAGAAGAAGCAGAAGAAGAAGAAGAAGAAACAAGCAGAAGCAAAGCAGACTGAAGAGGTTTATGAAAAATATAAGATAGAGAAAAGTGAAGATGCTTCTGAAAAGAAGAAAGTAAAGAAGAAAAAAAAGAAAAAGGTCATCAAAACAAATACTAACAGTAATGTGGAGAACCTGGACTTGGATGCAGCAGAGGAAATTGGTGAAAGTAGTGAGAACCACACTGACAGCAAGTTAGAAACTCCACCTATCCTAGAAGAGGTAGGCAATCAGTCAAAGGAAGATGACGTCAAAAAGACATCTAGGAGAAAGAGAAAAAAGAAGGGTGGGTTGGCTCCAGCAAAGACTAAAAAGGCACGCTATGACAAAGCCAGTTACCATGGAACTAACCAGACAGAGGAGAAGGAGGTTGACGTATCATCCTGGTTGAGTATTTACACCCCAGAGCCTGTGATAGAAGCCATTGCAAAACTAGGATTTTTGGAGCCAACAGAGATTCAAGTAAGGACTTCTTGATCATTATTTTATTTGAGGTAATGAATTATTATGACCCCTTTTATTCCTTTATTCATTTATTGAAATCTTGAGTTATATCATTTTTTTTTTCTTTTGCAGAAACTTACTATTCCACCAGCAATTAAAGGTCGCATGGATATTATTGGAGCTGCAGAAACAGGTAGTGGAAAGACCCTTGCCTTCGGAATACCTATCATTCATGGAATCCTGCTTGACAAAGGGCGTGAGGCTGATGGTAATGACAGTGGCTTGGAGAGTAGTGACGATGAGGAGGGGATAGAGTATGGAAAATTGCCAGCCATGGGGATGAATGTTGAAGAAATTGAAAACAAAGAGGAGAATGATATGAATGTAATGGATGAGACAGAGATAGAGGGTTTTGATGTACCCATTGGGGAGAATGCCATTGAAGTGTTAGATCCTTCAAGCTTCGACTTTGAGGGGAATGACATGGGAGACAGGGAGAAGGAAGTGGAGTTGGAGGATGAGATTGGAGATGAAGATGAGGATGAGGATGAGGATGAAGATGATGAGGAGGAGGATGATGAAGATGACGATGAGGATGACAATGACAACGACAGTGAGGACAATGTCTCAATAGATGAAGAGGGTGTTGAAGTTTTAGATCCTTCAGCCTTATATTTAAATGGTGAAAACTTAGAAGACAGTGACGAGGAAGAGGATGAACCCAAAGAATTAGATTTTGAAACTGAAGAGGAAATACAGGAACCATTTGAGTTCCCAGATGAAGTAGAATCTTTTGAAAATGATTCTGAAATAGAAGCAGATGAAGGGGATGATGAGGAGATGGAAAATCAAGGTTTTGGGTGTGTTAGGGTTATTAAAGATGTTAAATTTGACTTTCTGAATGAGGACAAGATTCAGAAATATCCTCGGAGGAAGCTACGAGCTCTAATCATTACACCCACAAGAGAACTTGCAGTTCAGGTGAGATTTTTTGTAAATGTTTATCTAAATATCTTCATAATGAATATACCTAAAGGATAACTTTTATTGCTTCTGTTGAAATTGCATACACAAATTAGCTTTGCCTAGAGACTGAAAGCCTTTTTTTTACTTCTCCAGATAAACAGTCACCTTTTAGCAGTGCTAGTGAACACAGATATCAAGACAGCAGTGGTTGTAGGTGGCATGTCCTCTCAAAAACAGGAGCGTGTTTTGGCTCGCGGACCAGATATTGTTATTGGCACACCAGGACGCTTGTGGGAGCTCTTGCAGCAGGGCAACCATCACCTCTGTCAGCTCCCATATATTAGGTAAGAAGGTAGCCCTTCCTGAAGATGATTAAGAAGTTTTGTCTTTTATTCTCGTGACTGCAAGTTCCAATGAAAGGAACATTGTGATTCATAACAAATACAGAGGATGTGGCCCCAGATTGGAAACTTTCTTACATGTATGGGCAAGTTATTTTCAGTAATCATAACTTGCACAGTTAGATTTTCAGTTTTTCTTAAAATGCACAGTTCATTGTTTCATGACTATTTTGTATACACAAGTGTATATATACATAAATACATAAATACATAAATACATAAATACATAAATACATAAATACATAAATACATAAATATATAAATATATAAATATATATATATATATATATATATATATATATATATATATATATATATATCTATATCTATATCTATATCTATATCTATATCTATATATATATATATATATATATATATATATATATATATATATATATATATATATATATATATATATATATATATCATATATCATATATACGTATATATAATATATATATATATATATATATATATATATATATATATATATATATATATATATATATATATATATATATATATATATATATATACCCTCCTAAACCTAGCTTGTTGTCATTGTGGGAGGGCTTAGGAGACTAGGACTGAGACCCATTGTAGAGAATTACCCCTACCTTGGGCCTCAGCCCTTGCCTTAACAAAATTTGCTTGGTCCTTTCTTCTCTTCTTTCCTCTTCTGTATCCTCTTAATTCCCTTCTTCTATCCCATTCCTAAGGAATAAGAGCTGTGCTGAAAGGATGAAAGGCTGGCTTTGTGTCAATTACGAACGGCCTCTGGGAGCCTTGGGTGCGGTATTCCCTTGGTAAATTACCTAGCCCTTATCCCGTATGGGGACCCTGAGAGGTAGACCATTTCTTTTCCCCATTTAATTCAGGGTCATCATGGCCAGTAAGGAAGATTCTTTACTCTTAACCTATTGCCGATGGGTAAAAATGGATGGGCTTGTTGGCGTGCTTTGGCAGTTTCGCCTGTTTGTGCCCAGCTCGATCGGTAGTTTGCGAGCGACATTTAGCACCTAAAAGCTTTTATTTTGCTAAAATTTATAAAAATATTAAAATTTTGAAGGCTTACCCTTATTTTAGGTGCCATTGCCTAAAATCTTTACCATATAAATGAAGCCGCTACTATCGGAGAAAAACAACCTCCGTCCGACGAGCCAGTGGCATGGGAATGGGCATGACATGAGGCCCCCCAGCGTTCGGTCCACAACAGCCATGGCATGTACGTACATGCCACCCGGCGGCAACAGGTAAATAGAGGAATTAAAGCTTGCCCCTAATACAAATAGCCTGTCTAAAATTGATTAAGATGGTTTTCCCACCCCTGCCCCTCTTTTGACCATGGCTCCGACCACTGATGCTAATACCCCCTCTTCGTTGATTGCAAACAACTCGAACCATTCCAAGACACCTACCCAGGTTATTACTCAACCTCTTGAAAGGACCTCTTCCTCATCCCCAACATTCTCTTCTTCATCTCCTGCTGTACTACTCTTTTCAATTTCAACCCCATATTCCCTTAATACTACTCTTCATCCTTATTGTCCTCCCCCCCGCAGAACTACTCCACTCCACACCACCCCATCTTCCTTTTACCCTCGTCCTTCTACTGCCTCTACCTCTGCAAACCTTCTGAGTACTCTATTTGGCCCAGCCAAGTGGAATCGTTTCTTTGTGATTCCCCACACAGCCCTCTATTCTGAGAATACTCTTCTCTTTCTGCAGTGTTTCCAGAAACAAGTAGGCAAGGTTACCTTTTGCATTCGCTATGATCATTCATGCTTTGTCATGGTTACATCTGAAGCCCAAGCTCGTGCACCATTTACAGAAGTGTTGGCGTTTTGGCCACCTAACCAAACATTGTCGCTCCACTGCCCACTGCCCTCTATGTGCCCAATCTGTTCATGACCGTTCAAATTGCCTTGCTCAATCAAGAACATGTGCTAATTGTGGAGACTCCCATAATGTGTTTTATTGGAGCTGCTCTGCCCATAAGTTTGAATGTGAGGTAGCAGTCCTCAGATTTAAACTAGGCTTCATTCTACATGAGGCCAGATAGGAAGCACAATGACGAGGTTTTTCTCTCTCAGTTTGTTCAAAAACAGTCCTATGCTCTGCTCCCCCACCATCTATATAAGATGTTTCTGCATCTCCTCAGGTATCTTTCCCCTATACCCTAAACTTGCGTCCTGTGTCAACTCAGCCTCTCGACCAATCAAATCTATTTTCCATCCTAAATCCAGATATTCTAATCTCTACCACTTCCCCAATACCTACCCCTCCTCACTTTTGTTGTCGTACCAGGCAACTCTCTTACACCTTTCTCTTCATCTATTTCTCTTCATCCGTTCCTCAGATATCTATCTCCTCTTTCCTTCCTTATAAGAGAACCTTTGTTCCATACCTAATTTCCCTCCAGAAACCCTTGAAGACATCCAAAACTTCCTAAAGGTGACCCAAGAGAACACTCCGCTCCCTCATCCACCCCCCAATCTCTCTCCTTTTCTCTCTCTTTCTCTCTTCCTCCTTCTCTTCCTCTCTTCTTCCCTCCCTCAAATAAGGGAATTTTAAAGCTAACTTTCTTTCTTGATAAACAGGTACTTGGCTATTGACGAGACAGACCGCATGGTGGAGCGTGGCCACTTTCAGGAGTTAACCAAACTGTTGGAAGTGATAAACAGCGAGGAGTCAGCCAAAGAAAAGCGGCAGACTTTTGTGTTCTCAGCCACATTGACAATGATCCATAAACTTCCAAAAAGAATGAACTTCAAGAAAAAGGTATGGTTTGGCTGGCTTCACCTCATTTGTCCTTAGCTAGCACACATTTTCTGCTGTATCTATTTGGCATGTTTCTGTTTATTTAGAACTCTTTTTTTTCCATTTTTATTTTTTTACTAGGTAGTATGTAGTGATTTGATACTCTCTTATAGTATGTCAAGCTAAAACCAAAAAAAAAGTTAACCCAATGTCGACGGGAAAATAGTGCATTCCCTTTGGCAATGCTTTGTTAAATGTTTCTGCACATAGGAATCAAGTAGTAGATCTTGCGACCTCACTTTTCTTTTAAAAAGTGAGAAAACGCTTTTTTACTAATGCTATCAATATTAACAATGTTATTTTTGTTATAAATATTATAATTATTATAGTGCTACTGACATCACTAACAGCAGTAGTGAATATTAGAAAATACTATCGAAAATCTAGGAAAAGAGCAAACAGGTGAGACAGATAGTTTGCGTAATTGGCTCACTGGTGACTTAGTACTTGTGGAGCCATCTATATGTAAAAACGATTACTAAATTCAACACACACAGTGGGCAATGGCATGTACGTATATGCCATGCCCAGCAGCTTGGGGTTAAGAGAGTATATTTGTGTTGGTAATTCTGTTTTAGGTTAAAACAAAAGGAGATTTTTAATTCACAGCTTTTATTTTATGAGGCAGTGTGACAGCCAGTGAAAGTAAGCACATTGAATTAGAATTTCCAACATGATGAAACAGAATTTACCTAGTTTTGAAACAGATCAATGTCTCTGATTCTTATTAATATCATGATTATAAAAAAATGGTTTACTGCAATATGTGTTCAAGTTCTACAAGCAGTGTAATCAATGCATATGCGAGAATTTAAAATTTCATGAAGCTTGTTATTAGACTAACCAGTTGCAAAAACATAATACATATACACAAATATGAGTTACATATAAGGGACCTTACACTGTTGGTACTAGTTCATATATACTAATAAATCTTTAATGTTTCAGGTTGTTCAAATGACATCTGAAATAAAAATTGAAAATTTGGTAAGGATGATTGGCATTAAGAAAAATCGGAAAGTTGTTGATGTTACTCGGACATTTGGTACAGCAGAGAGCCTAACTGAAGCCAAAATCTTCTGTGACAAGGTATGTATGTATATATAATGTAAACTTATTCACAGGTTGATGAACAAGGTAAAAGGTATTACAGGTAATGAATAAATGGCTGTAATTTATCTGTGATTTATGATTGGGAGTAGCCTAACTGTAGTTTAGATTTTTGAGTTGAAAAGTATTAATGAGTAGAACACATTTAGCTATATCTGTGTATTTGTTTACATACCTGTCTGTCTGAATATACAGATGTAGTTATAGATATCTTTTTACATTTCATGAGGATACCAGATTGTTTAGATTTAAATTTTGTTTGCCAGGCTTATTGTGGAGTGTCAGAGGTATACTTTGAAATTTAAAAAATATTTCGGTTATTTGCATTACTACAAAGAAGTTTACAACACATTTAATACATCTTAAATCAATTATATTGATAGAGAATGACTGTTAAGTATTAAGTATCTACTTCAACTTTTTGTACTGGTGTCAAGACATAATTCATTGTCCAAGTTTTTTTTGCAAGGTACACTAAACAGTATGGAAAAGTTTCACACATTTCATCTTTCTGTAGAGAGATCCCTTACATCTTTCCAGAGTTTGATGAAAGCTCTTCATTTCTTTATAGTTATTTTTTATGAAGCCCAGAAGGATAGTGATGCATAGCAAATGACAGAAATTTTAGAACTATCATTGTGGATCCTCACACCCGTTCAGCCATAGCAGTCCAATACTTTTGGTCATCTCAGTCTTTTAGGCCCTACCCCATACCTTGAATATCTATGAAAATAGTTATTTTTACAACTTTTATATTATTGATGATGATATATCAATAATAATGAGGAAAATGTTAATAGTAAGACTAATAGTAATAAAAACCAAATTTCTTTCTGGAAAGTTCAGGGAATGGAGTGAGATTATATGTATGCATTAGAATTGACCTTTGTGACTAGATGCTGGTAAAGTCATCTTTGTGTAAACAAAACTGATATAACAAAAACATAGTGGCCATTGCATGTACCTGGTGCTAAAAGGTTAAGTGGAAGGGGGGGGAGGGGGATCAGAAGAATGGATAAAAAATCATAGAATTGATTGCATCTTATATATTTCTTCTTCTTTTGCTATATTATATATTTTATTTATATATCTTTTTTTCTTCTTCATCTCCTATATTATGTATTTTATATATTTTTTTTCATCTTTCTTCTTCTTCTGTATTATGTTTGTATTCATATTGCATATTTTTTATACAAAGCTTTTAAAGATTTAATTATATTTTATGTGAGAATGTATTTAAAAAAAACACACATAATCTAAGAAAAATACTGGTTTGTTTTTAAGATTTTTTTGTTCTAGTTTTGCAACATGAAAATTATATATCAATATTTATTTGGTTAAAAGGAGGGGTAATATTTAAAAAAGCAAATTGTTATCTTCTTTGCACTTTGATTGTCTCTCCAAATAGTATAATTCATTCTGAAATTATCTAGAAATTAGTTAACTTGAGTGTGTGGGAGTAGCAAAAAGATTTTTGCTGAGAAAAACAGGAAAGAAGAAATACAGTTTTTGTTGTTCATATCATGTAATTTTCCAATTTAGGAACTGATATGTAAATATTGTTTGCATGCAATAAAGAATCAGGAAAAAAATTACTACTACATAAAATTGAAATAATTTTCTGGGCATGGCAGTTAAATAGATGTCTTCCTTGTGTGTGCATTAGCTGTTAGCTTGACAAAAGAAGCTAATGGAAAACTGCATATACTTGGGAGGCAAAAGCTAAGAAAATGTAAAAAAAAAAAAAAATAATAATAATAATAATCCTCTCCCTCAAAAATACATTTAACCAGTGGTACAATTAAATTTAAATTAAATTCTAAAATTTATGAAGAATAAATTGCTCTGAAGCATATACAAGAAACACTAATGTCAGTGCATGAAACATAAGTAAGGGTATTCCTATCATCCCTTCTTTATTTTCTGTTATTCTTAAAGTGTGTAACTCCAATATCTAAAATTCGTTAAAAAGATCCACTCTCTTATCTTTCTATTCAATTTTTTTGCTTGGAGATATGAGTGCTGGCTTGCTTCAAAATTTTATGTGCATTGATGGATCTAAGGAAGGAGGCCCTGGGCATGCTCCCTCAAAAAATAATGATAATGATTATAATGACTTTGTTAATGATAATGCCAATAATAGTAACAATAATACCACCATTATTGTCACTATTGTTGCTATTATTATTATAATTGTTATTATTATTGAAAGGCCAACATCAAGGTCAGCATTGCCTCTAATTGGTGCACTGTGCACCCAGCAAGACTGTGTTATGGTTTGTTGCCAATTTAATTCAGTGTAAATGAAAATTTGTGTCAGAGAGGTGAGGGTACTGTTTCTTGAAAATTGTTCGCTCAGATGATCTTGAAACATTCACATTTGAAACATCTATAGTGTAAATACAATCTTCTCAAACATCTGTTCTGTTTTATAGAATGATCTTTTAAATTAGTTGATGTGGCCATATTATATACTGGCATATTAATATTTTTATTGATATAGTGGTGCCTAGCTTCAGTAGGTGTCATACCCCATCTCATCCCCAAACCTTTACATGTATGTTTGGTTATGGTCAGCATACATCAGCCTCTAGATTGTCATAGGCTCTGTAATTATCTTTTTCTTTTTCTTCCTTTTCTTCTACCTCCTATGGTTGTTGTTTTTGTTCATATTATTATGTTTATTACTTATTTATTATGATTAGTGTTATTATATAACTGTTATTATTATTATTATTGTTGTTGTTGTTATTATTATTATTATTGTTACTCTTATTATTACAATTATTATTATTGTTGCTGTTATTATTATTAAATTTTGTGCAGATTTCCACAGTTATTAATAAAGTGTCATCTAATTATTATATGCTGACTGCCAGCTGCAGCTTCACTGTAATAGTTTTTGGCAATGTCACAGGGAGCTATGCTTACCATCCTGTTGACAGTTAATGTGTGCCTGCCTTGACACCGTTGTGTGTGGATGTACAAGTTGTATGTACATCATAGGAAAGGAAAGGATAAACTTCAACTTGCACTGTGAAGTAGAGCCAGATGTGTCGGTATAAGAAATTTGTTAGTATAGTAAACTATTGTATTTCTTTTATTTTTGATATGTAAACTTGCAGCTGCTCATGTGTTATTAGTTAACACTAGGCATGAAGGTATCACAAAAAATTATCATCAAGCCATATCTAACACATTTTTTTCTCTTAATTTCATTAAAAATCGTTTGAATCATTTATGATGATTGCATTAGCATATCTAGTTGTAAAGGTTTTCAAAGTTGTTGCAAATTCATTTAGATTTTTCTGACCTGGTAACCCCCCCCCCCCCCTCCAGGAACAGATACCCATAAGCATGACTGTGTATCTTTATGATTTAAGAAATATCTAACCATTTCACTTTTTTACCTATTTATTGTTTCTGTTTTGAATCAATGAAAAAAGTCTTTCCTTTAGAAACATGTTATTCCTTTATATGTTACGTGATTTTTTCGATTTCAGGAAGAGAAGGATTATTATCTCTATTACCTTCTCAAGCAATATCCAGGGCGTACTCTAGTGTTCTGCAACAGCATTGACTGTGTACGAAGGCTTAATAATCTCTTCAGCATTCTTCAGTGTCAACCACAGGTATATATTAGGGTATCAGATTAAACCTTGTCTCTTAGTCAGTAATGATCCTTGTGTGACATGGGAAAATTGTTAGTGGAAACAAAATTATAATACCTTTGAAAATATAATGTATTTGGTATTTTCAAGCATTTTAAACCATCGTTAATTCTGTTAATGAAGAAATGTTGAGGAAACATTTCTTTAGTCTTATGAGGCTTTTTTTTTTTTTTTTTTTCATGTAAATATAAGGAATGTAAATAGTATAAGTGACAAATAACAATTCATAGTATGAATGTAGAGCTGAGGTTCACTAGTTTTACTCTGGAACCAGGAATTATGGCCAAGCCAAGGCACTCTATCAGGAGAACTAGGTGAGCTATAGATATTCTGGTCTATTCAAATCCTGTTAATATTTTTGGTGGGTAGTGAGGAACTATAGTTTATAATTGTCTTAGATATTTTTGCTTGTATTGTAATGCTAAAGACATTTTGTAGTCAGCTTAGATGTGCTTAGCCCAGGCTGACTGTAATTCTATCAAAAATGGGAGACAGGGTGACCAAAGGCAGCACAGGGATCTGGGCTGAGTCTGACTAGTGGAACATGTTTTATGTTTCAATATCAAATAATGCCATCTAATTAACTTTATTGATATTATTATTATTATTATTATTATTATTGTTATTATGTTGTCAACTATCAACATACATATTGTTTGCATATATCTAAATAATTGCCTTCTTTCAGCCGCTTCATGCTTCAATGCAGCAAAAGCAAAGGTTAAAAAGTCTTGAAAGATTTTCATCAAATCCTCGGGCTCTCCTGTTGGCAACTGATGTTGCTGCGCGTGGATTAGATATTCCCAATATTCAACATGTAATCCACTATCAAGTTCCAAGGACAGCAGAGGTGAGAAATGCAATGTATACTTTCAGGTGAAATTTTATACCAGTTCTAGAATTGAGATTTTTAGCTGAAAAATAATTAATTTTCAAATATATGTTTTACATACTTTTAAAGTGAAGTTTCTGGAAATACATGGCTGGATATTTTGATAACTTTTGCAATTCTTGAATACAGACATATGTGCATCGCAGTGGACGCACAGCCCGTGCAACGCAGGAGGGACTGAGTGTACTTTTCATTGATTCAAGTGAAATAAGCAAGTATCACCAGCTGTGCAGAACGCTCAACAGAGAGACTGAGCTGCCTCCTTTCCCCACTGATATACATATCATGAAGCAGGTCAGAGAGAGGGTCAACTTTGCTCGCAATTTGGAGAAAAAGGAACACACAACTCGTAAACAGAATGTTGAGGAAGACTGGTGGAAGAAGATGGCAAAGGAATCAATGTTAGATCTTGATGAGTAAGTATGACTTACAATATTCTTTTATTTATGCAATAAATAAGAAATAGTTTAGTTTATTTATTTATGTTATTTTCATCTGTTGTTTCATTTTATTGTTATAATGCATATTTCAAGTATTATAGCACATTTACTAATGGCATCTGTAGGTTTACTAACGTGTTTTATAGAATCAAAATGGTCCTTTTAGATTTCCCTTACTTAATTTACGTTTTGTGTTTTTCTGTCCCAGAGAGGAATATGATGAGGATTTTGATAGAGAGAAGAAAATGAAGGCAGCCCGAAATAAAAGAGAAATCAACGCTATGAGAGCACAGATGACGCAAATGCTGAAGAAACCTCTGTTGTCCTCCAATTTCTCGAGCAGATACCCAACTCAGTCAGGAACCCTTGTGAACCCTTTCCAAAGTGCCCAAGATTTAGAAAACTCGGTTGGATCTGTCAGGACGAACAACAAAGCCATAAATCTTGTGAAGAAGGAATCAAAAGATTTCTCAAAGCTTGTAAAAACTGTTAAGATAAAACCTCCACTCTCTAGAACTAGTAAGAAGAAGATGAAAGGATTTGAGAAAAGAAAATTGAGACGGGAGCAAGAGAAGAAGAGGTTTTTGAAAGAAAGAGAAGCAGAAAGGAGAGGAGAGATGTAGAATTCTAGAAATATATATTGCTTCCCATTGTTGACATACATAAGTATATGGCTTTTTATTTTCCGCTTTATTTTTATGAATATTAATATGTACTTTAGATTTACTTAGGAAAAGAAAAAATTTAAATGACAAGTTATTGTTTATAATTTCAGTTGAAAAATACTGACAAAAAAGAGAAATGTGTACAAAGCTATTTGAATAAGAATTTATTGGAAACTATAGTGGACTTGGGTGATAGAGTGAGATAGAAACCCTGAATGTATTATATGTACTTTTCAACATCAAAGGACTAATCTGCAACTGTTATGTTTTGACTGAGAGAGTAAACCACTTTATTCTTAATGTGAGCTAGAGGTTCTCATCATGGTGTATAAGAGGGATCAGTCTGAAAATGCTACAGTAATAAAATCTTTGTATATACCCCCCAGTTCCATACCTGCTATTGTGTAGGACATAGGAGACAAGTAGTGAGGCCCCATTTGAGGATTTAACCAACAATGAACCTCAGCCTTCATCTTTACCAATTTTGCATGGTATTTTCTTCGCCCCCTTTCCTTTTCCTAAGGTGTAAGAACCATGTTGAAAGGATGAGTGGCTGGCTATGGGTCGGTCCTAAACAGCCTCGGGAGCCATGAGTACGGTATTCCCTAGGTCAGTCGATTAGCCTATCATGGGGACTCTGAGGGGTAGATCATTTCTCTTCCCCACACATTGAGGGCACACTGTGGCCAATAATGGTTTTGTAAATCCTCCAGTCCATCTGCACAATCTTCATTTTCAATCTCTCTCTTTCTGCTCTTAATCCTTATTGTCATCTCCCTCCTGTTCTCGTCCTATACTTCAACTTTACAAACCTTTTGAGTAGTCTTTATATCCAAGCTAAGTATAATTGATTTGTTTGTGATTCCCCCTACAGCCCCCCTACTCTGACAATACTCTCCTCTTCCAACAATGTTTCTAAAAAGAAGTAAAGTTTCCTTTTGCAGCCGTTCCGATCGTTCAGTAATAGTTATGTCTGAATCCCAAGCTCGTACATCGTCTACCCTG
>NC_091550.1:34449519-34452019 GCF_042767895.1 Penaeus vannamei | reverse complement strand
ACTTCATCGCAGTAGATTTAATGATTTTGAATACGTAATGAAGCAAATGAATATAGACTAGCAATAAAGATTAGTCATCAGTTTACGTTTTTTTTTTTATTCCTGTTACGCGGCCCGACGAAGCTCATGGTGCGACAGTGGTGAAAACGAAGGCCATTTTCCTTCAGAACCATCGCGAGGGTTTGCGAAGAGGCCGATGTTGCTGTTCCTTCCTGGCGGCGATGGCGGGTGATCGGGACAAGTCAGCAGGCCCGCGTCGTGAGCCCTACGCTAGTCCACAACACCAAGGCTTTTGGGAAACAATTGATGATTCAACTATGATCGCGCTGGACATTACACGGAGGAAGGAGAAGGGGGAGCGTGAGGGGAGGAGGGGAGGAGGGGAGAAAAAACTTGGACTCTTCACAATATACAGTAACTTATTGAGCATATGCACATTTATGTCATTGGAGCGTGAGAGATGAAATGTGTTTTTGACACGATGGATGTAACGAGAGGGTGGGCGGGAAAACCTCACCTCGGAGTCACGTGACATCTCACATAGTCAGTGACGCATGGAAATCGTCATCTTTTTCTCTCTTGCAATAAGAAGAGAAGAAAAAAAATAAGACCGAGACAAAGGACGATCGCCAAGCGTCATGGCCAGCTGATGGACACTTACTACACTTAAGCAACCATCAAATTGGTTTTATCTTTTATATAAACATCTGAAGAAACAAACAATTCGAGGCTCAACTTTACTACCCACCCGGATATTATTAAGAATGTATAAGTGCAGAACTGATGGACTACAAGGAGTCTGACGTGGACTGACCGAGGCAACATTTCAGAAAAAAATATCCACACATATACTTGTAACAGTCTATCGGCGAAGAAGGAAGAAAGGAGAGGAGGCGACGGGGAGGAAAGCGCAGAAAGAGGAAGAACCAAAACGAGAGTTATTCTCCTCCTCCCCTTGCCTCTTCCTCTGCTTCCCTCCTTATCTGCCGTTTTTCTCTCTTCCTCCTTCTTCTTTTGCGCTCACCAACGACTACCCATCTACCACTTTGTTGCACCTCGTTGCCATGACGACCACCTCAGCAGTAGCCCGGAGATATACCCATGCAATATTAATTATACATATTTGGTTCTTGATCGTAATTCACGCGACAAAGAAAGTCTATAATAACATTATCATCTGGCCGGTGTATGATACATAACAGTGTGATAAGACCTGAATGAAAAACTCAGACACTTAATGAATACAGTTATCCTAGATGACGTCATGCTTTGTGGGGGGATTTTGCTGACAAGGAAGCTTCCGTCGTCTCAGGAAACTCTCCTCTCATCCCGATATATACATGCATGCATACGGACATACGTACATATATACATTCATACATACATATATGAAACGCTAAGTACAGAAACAAGAATCTTTTGCTTTTTCTTCGTAACAGGTACTTGCAGGAGAAGCCTAGAGCGACGGTCTCCGGCTGTGACTGGACCCTTTGCCGGGCTCGAGGCGTCGGCGAGCCAAGGGTCCGTCACCCCGGGGAGCTGCCATGCCAGCGTGTTCCCTTGTCGCTCAGGATCCCGGGGCGCTGCGGATTCGCCCTTCTGCCTGACCGGGACTCGCTCACTCCCATGCGCACAGAGCATAACGCGCAGACACACACCCACACGCACGTGCTGAATGAGGCAGCGGGAATCGACAGCGTCCCGGCATGACCTTTGCGCTTCCACCATCACCGGGGTTTCATCCACATAAATTTAAGAAATAAAATAGAATTTATTTTTCCCTAGGATTAAAAAAGATTAAAGTAACCCTTCGGGCTATACACCACTCTCTTAACACAGTGCCTGTTACAATCTGCACGAGTCACTTCTAATATCGGAAAATAATTGCTGATTGACGCACGTCCAACGGCAGTTTATTACAACGCCTCATGTAAATATTATGCAGACTTGCATTGCGTAAGTTTTAAACACTTAAGAGAAAGATCGAGCTTGTACAGTATCCACACATTTGACGTGTGACATAAACGTTTATCAGTAACACTGATAAGAATATGCATTTGTTCAACAGATAATAGATACATCAAAAGTCATCAGGCAATATACAAAATATCTAATAACATATTTGAGAATTCCTAAACTTTCGATTTTCACAATCTGTACAGATAATTTTGACAACTGTTACAAAAATGAAAGAAAATCCCCTTACATACAATAGAGTAACAAGATTTAAACCATAAATATCAGAATTCTTAACATATGATAAACAAAGAACATGTGTAGGAAATTAAATATACTTTGTGGCAAGGAACACAGCCGTGGATTATTCTCCACATGAAAAGACAAATAAATAAAGAATAACAATGGAAAAGGCTATCCTGGCCTTTATCAAGTATTTAATTGTGCTGAATACTGAATTGAGAAATAAACTAATTTCCTTGCCCCAGGAAGTGCCAGACTATAGTGCTTAGCGCTTCTTTTTTGTAACATCTTGAGCTTAAGA
>NC_091550.1:34407019-34414519 GCF_042767895.1 Penaeus vannamei | reverse complement strand
ATGATATATATATATATATATATATATATATATATATATATATATATATATATATATATATATATATATATATATATATACATACACGTATATGTATATATGTATAAGCATATATATATATATATACACGTATATGTATATATATATATATATATATATATATATATATATATATGTATGTATATATATAAATTATATATATATATATATATATATATATATATATATATATATATATATATTATATATGTATATGGATATATATGTATATACATATGCACATACACATACATATATATATGTATATATATATATATATATATATATATATATATATATATATATATATATATATATATATATATATATATATTTATACATATACATACGTACATATATATGTATACATAGATATATGTGAATATATATGTATATATGTATACAAATATATATATATATATATATATATATATATATATATATATATATATATATATATATATATATATATATATATGTAAACATATACATATGTGTACATACATATATATGCATATACATGTATATATATATATATATATATATATATATATATATATATATATATATATATATATATATATTGTACTTTTCATTTCTTCACTTCGTGTTTAAAAAGGAGTCCTACATGTGTCACCTCGGGTATCCCAGAGTCTCTAAAACGGGACTGCCATAAACACACAACACATAGAGAGCTATCGAAGGGGGCGGGGCAGGGGGCGTGCTGCTCCAGCGAGAGGGCGAGAATGACAGAAGTTGTGACAGACGACAGGTAAGCTGACAGGGGTGCGGGCGGCCATGGGGTCCCCACGCCGCGGCAGAGAAGCCATGGATTGTGAAAAATCGGCACATGTCGCGGTACAGCTTTACATGAGTGCTTAGTACAGGGCAGGTGTGGCACGGGTACAGAGGGTGCCACGAAGTACAAGAACATAGATACAGCTGAGGGAGTGCCAGGCGACCGGCACGATGCCGTGGGTTCAGCAGTGGTACACGTACATATAAGTAATCCATTGAAGTTATGCAGTGCGACGAAGTACACAAAAATATTTAAAAGAACAAGAGAAAAATAAGATAAACAAAAGGAAAAGGGAAGTGGTTGAGGGACAGTGAGGAGGGCAAAGGGTCAGAGAGGGAGTTTCATCTAGGCCGTATTTCTTTTTGCATCTCCATGGCGAAGCTTTTTTTTTTTTTTTGTTACTGAGAAAAAAAGAGAAAATCTGATTCTTTTTACCAATATACATTCCAGGAACTGCATCCAATCAGGGTAGATTGAAAGCTTCATTCGGGGATGGAAAAGTTGAGAAATATGATCCAGAGCGACATCTATCGGACGTTTAATCTCTGTAACGTGTAAAGTGCAATTCATTTTGTTTCTAACTGTGCAAGCATGATCACAATGGTCGGAACTGTTAATAACGGCGGCCACAGCGGAACCTCCTGTCAATAACAGCTTCTACAGCCTTTCATCAAATCTCTTATGTAATTTCAGTCCCTTAATAAACATGTGAATACTAAGTGCTTTTGAAGGACGGGAGGGATTGAGGGAGGGAGTTCCTGCGCTGATTCTCTGACTGGATCCTTCTTTCTGGTGTTGGATTCTTTTTTGAAGGAAGGGAATCTGATGGCATGGTAAGATTTTGCAGTCTATAGCCCGTGATGGTGATGGGCTCTGGCGACGAGAGTGTAAAGGCAGGACCTGTTGACTAACCTGATTCTCAAAAAAAGGGATCTTAAAGGGTGATCTGAAGACAACTTGGAGGGAAGAATCTTGCAGGGGACCTAATTGAACAGGGGCCTGAACAGACCTTGGGGATGGGGATGGGACCTGAAATTGACCTTTAAAGAGAACCTTGAGTAAGTCAACAAGACAACGACTAACATTAGACGGGTCTTTACAGATATAAGCTTACGAACAAATATCAAGCCTGGGTAGTATTCAGGGGGCGGGGGGGACGGGGGAGGGGAGCGGTTACGCACAGGGACACGCCGTTGGTCGAGCTCGTCCACGTGTGATCCTGATTGCAGTGGCCGCCTTGGACAGTTTTGGATTCTTCTTGTATTTAGATTAAAGTATGCACGGAACATCGTAACATTTTGCCGTTATGTTGGTCTATATGAAAAGGCGTTTGATTAAATCATAGAAAGAGAAGGAGAGCGACAGAGACTGAGATAGACAGGCAGAAAGAAAGAGTGTGTGTATGAGATAGAGAGATGGATGAATAGATAGATACGGATAGATAGGCAGACAGAGACAGATGAACAAATAGAGACATGTAGAGATAGATAGACAGATAGTGAGATCAAGGCAAATAGAAAGAGACTAAGAGAGAGAGAGAGAGAGAGAGAGAGAGAGAGAGAGAGAGAGAGAGAGAGAGAGAGAGAGAGAGAGAGAGAGAGAGAGAGAGAGAGAGAGAGAGAGAGAGAGACAGAGAGAGAGACAGAGACTACTAGAGAGATCAAGATACATACATATATATATATATATATATATATATATATATATATATATATATATATATATATATATATATATATATATATATATATATATATATATATATATATATATATATATATATATATATATATATATATATATATATATATATATATATATATATATATATATATATATATATATATATATATATATATATTTATATATACATATATATATCTATATATACAAAGATATATATATATATATATATATATATATATATATATATATATATGTATTTATATATCTATATATCTATATATCTATATGTATATACATACATACATACATATATATAAATACATACATACATACAAATACATATATATATATATATATACATATATATACATATATATACACATACATACATACATACATACATACATACACACACACACACATATATATATATATATATATATATATATATGTATATATATATATATATATATATATATATATATATATATATATATATATATATATATATATATATATATATATATATATATATATATATATATATATATATATATATAGAGAGAGAGAGAGAGAGAGAGAGAGAGAGAGAGAGAGAGAGAGAGAGAGAGAGAGAGAGAGAGAGAGAGAGAGAGAGCGAGAGAGAGAGAGAGAGAGAGAGAGAGAGAGAGAGAGAGAGAGAGAGAGAGAGAGAGAGAGAGAGAGAGAGAGAGAGAGAGAGAGAGAGAGAGAGAGAGAGAGAGAGAAAGAGAAAGAGAAAGAGAGAGAGAGAGGGAGAGGGAGAGAGAAAGAGAGAATTCAAACTCATAAAGCAAGGATAACCTTCACTCGTCACATTCCCAAACAGAAACCTCTAGCACATAACCTTCCTAATTCTAGAATGATCACCGCATCCTTTGCACGCACAATAATTTTCACTATGAACCCGCAAAAAACAAACAAACATAACACACACACGCACGCATTTAATGAAGAAAAAAAATAAACGAAAAAAAGTAATCTCATTCTTACTAGAACAAAATGCCAAACAAATCTTTGAAAAGTAAAAGAACTCAGAACAAAACAGTCTCCCATTCCTCTTCGGACAGTCCCGTGACAATGTTGATCAGTTGCGCGGTGTTGCATGTTCCGTGCATGGTAACCAATGATCTAGATGGAAGTCATGAGATAAGTTTCATTTTTTTCTCTAGAACTAGAATCTGAACGTGGGATCAGAATAGGTACCTTAACTGTGCAAAAACAACAATCAAGCTCATTGACTGTGTCTCCGAGTGCAAGAAGCTGGCGTTCCTTTCTCTTCAACTCCTAGAAGGCAGAGAAATTGGATGCGTCTATGAGTAAACCAGAGGGGTAAGGAGAGAGAGGTAGATAATGAAGAAATACAGTCTTTTTTTTTCTCTTTGTGAAGATTGACTTTGAAAGAGGTCATTGTGAAATTGCACTAGATTACTGTGAGAAATTGAACAGGAATCACGCAGTAGGCAAAGTTGAAGTGTCTTAAGCTACTGAATGGGAAGAATGTTATGACTACATTATAATTTTCTGGAAAGGGTTCGATGGTGAGCAAACATTATCAATAGGATTTTAAATCTGTCTTCTTTTTCAAAAGCCAGAAAAAAGTTATATATTTAAGTATCACATTGTTTTTAGATAGATTATTCAAACTATTCGTGCAATCGACACCAATAGTTTCTACAGAAAAAATAATTCTTAAAAAGCTAAACATTAAGAGTAAAAAAATATATATCTTCGTTCCACATCAATGTTCTAAGGATCTAAAAGTCTCATTCATTAACACCTACACGACATCAACGGCCAAAGATAAAACAGACAAACATCTAAACTAACTACGAGTTTCACTTTAGCATAACCGCTTCATCTCACGAAAACAATATTGAAAAAAGAAAACGGAAGGAGCATTCACAACGAAAACAGACACAAAGAAACGCGACGAGAAGAGTAATTTAGGACAAAAGAAACAACAAGAAAAATAAAAATAAAACGTAAAAAAAGAAAATGACACTAACGAAATAAAAAAACAACAGACGAACTACGGCTCTGAGACACGCTCTACGCCACACTGTAGCTCAGACGAGACACAACACAACAATGGCACTTCAGACGCCTTCGTACGCGATGCACCAGATACGAGCAGCGTCACTACGGGGCGGTCATGCAATCAGGGCGGTACCGAGGGGAGGGGGAAGCGGGGGGGGGGGGGGCGAAAGAGACGTTTACACTTTCAATTGGTCGTTTCAGTGTCGTTTCTTCGGGGGGGGGGGGAGGTGGCGTTTGAGCAAGAGTAGTGTCAGGCAATGTAATCTACAGAATAAGGAGGTATTGGCCTTGCTCGCTTTTAGCTTTCATTAATATGAAGGCCATCATCGATTTACTCTATATGCACATATACGTATGAATATAAACATATGTTTAACATTATATATATATATATATATATATATATATATATATATATATATATATATATATATATATATATATATATATATATATATATATATATATATACATATATATATGCATACATATATATATCATATATATATATATATATATATATATATATATATATATATATATATATGAATATATATACATATGTGTACATATAAATACATATATATATACATATACATACTTATATATATACATATATATATATATATATATATACATACATATATATATATATATATATATATATATATATATATATATATTTATATATATATATATATATATATATATATATATGTAAATATATATAATATATATATAATATATATATATATATATATATATATATATATATATATATATATATATATATATATATATATATATATATATATATATATATATATATATATATATATATATATATATATATATATATATATATATATATATATATATATATATACATATATACATGTAAGTTAAACATGATGACAATAGTGCAATGAAGAATCAAGTCATGGCAGTAATACCTCATTACTCTTTACCCTTATCATAAAATGTAGGGAAACTATTGGAACAGAATTGTATACCTTGAGAAATTGGTTGGAATCCTGTTTTGAGGGAAGGGATGAGAATAATTGTCGGTAGGTAATTGGAGAAGGTCTAATGTAATACATATATATATTTTTTGAGGGATTTAAGTGGAGATTTAACACATGATTCCACTGGCTCGGGATTTAGTTCTAAGAAATTTGATATAAGATACTGATTATTCATTAAGAAAAAAGTTCCTAAGAATAACTGTAAAAATACGTATAATATGTGGCTGAAAGTACTAATTGAAAATATTATAGGAATCTGTACATGGAAATATATCATGATTGTCTATGCTATGTATTGCTTATATAATTATACTGATATGTACAGGAAAATGTAGATATATACAGAAAATTGCGGAAAATCCAGCAGAGAGGAAAAGCATAAATCAAAAATATATTGTATCATATACATATATATGTGTACTTATACATATACATACATACATACATATATATAAATTATATATATATATATATATATATATATATATATATATATATATATATATATATATATATATATATATATATATATATATATATATATATATATGTACGTACACAGATACATACACATGTACACACACTCACACACATATAATCAGTGAAGAACAGCTGAGAAAGTGGGAGAAACAGGCACTATTTCAAAACATAAATATCTAAAAGTTATTTTTTCGAATGTCTAGAGAAAAAAGTTTCACAAAACCAGCTTGAGGGTTTCCGGTCAGTCTTTGTTTGTTTCTCGTGTCAGCTGAGTCTCAATTGGACACTAAAGGCAGTCAATAAACCATTCTATCATGCACATAATAATGAGTTGATTGAAACAAAGGGTTCGGACCAGACGTTAAAAATGTAATCTATGTCAGTAAAGTACAGCACAATGGCAGACAAACGTTGAAATCTGGCCGACGGAAGCAGAATGGACGATAGATAATGAGGAATAGACAAGAAGAGCGGAGAAAGGGAAGAGAAAGGAAGGAGAACGGAGACTCGAGATATACAGACAGAGAAAGATAAACGGAAGACAAAAGAGAAAAGTTGATACAGTGCAGACTGTCAACGAAAAGAGACGCAAGGGGAGAAATTCCGAACTAAAGGAAGTGAGGGAAAGGGAGTTAGAATATTTGAAGGCAAGATCAGGTCGAAAAGACGTTATTTCTTTTAATCTAGTGTTATTATGATTGATAATTATCATTATTGTTATGATTATTGTTTCTCATTTTATATCACTAAAATTTGAAATGGGATTTTACATTTGACCGAAAGAAAGAAAAATAATTCAGAGCTTGACAAAATAGAAATGAAATACTAGCAAATGAATGCTGGACAGGACAGCAAGCTAATCAAGATATCTGGCGAGGGGAAGACATGAATCCGAGCTCAGAAGGACGGTAATAAATACAACAAATGATAGTTATGAATACAGGGAGAGAAGAGACAGGGGAGAGAGGAGGAGAAGGAGGAGGAGGAGGAGGAGGACTTACCGGCGTCTGGTAATCGGGGGAGCCCGGCGGCCTCGTCTCTTCGGTGGCCGGGATATCGAGAATGTTCGACGCGGGGGCGGCGGCGTTCACGCCCGCCCCCTGCCGAGCCTCCTTCTGCAGGCGACCCATGTGGTGTTCGTGGTTTTTGTAACATCCCGTGCCGGTCTGGCCAGCACGCATGGATTCCCCTGCCACCGAATTGGCATCTGCCTGGGACATGTTGTGACCTAAACCACCGAGAGAGACAAGACAGAGAGACATCACCATCTAAACAACGAGAAAGGGCCGGGGATGCGCCTTCCGGTGTCTCTCATCCCACTTGGGCCGCCTCCGCGATGCTTGGATTCCCCAGCCTCGGGGAGTCAGGCTTGGGTTCCTTCAAGACAAAGAGAGAGCGAGTCTCAAGCTGACA
>NC_091550.1:34394519-34399519 GCF_042767895.1 Penaeus vannamei | reverse complement strand
AGCTAGAGACACAGGCAAACATAGTAAGAGAGAGAAAAAATGAAATGAAAAAACGAAATCAATAAGCAAGTCAAACAATGAATGCTTAAGCCAGGAAAGAGCGACGAAGCTAAGCAGATCATTAGTCTGCATGACAAATGACCCCAAAGCAAGAAATCACTAATGAAACCAGGGGTAAAAAGGGGTAATGCAGTCACGGCTCATAAAACTGCTAATGGAATGAACTTTGAATGCAGAGCTTAAAGAGAAACTTAACGTGAGGAACGGTTATCATCTGGCTGGAAATTCAGAGACCTAGATGATGGAGGGCGGGGGCACCAGGTGGATGAGCTGAACAGGAGATGAGAAGAAATGAGGTAGTGAGACTGGAGGGAGAACGTTTCGAGCGATGAGGAACTAATAGTATTTCTCGGTGTTCAGAGTCTCATGAGAGTGAAAGAGGGAGGAGTATGTGAAAGGTCGATCAGTTTTTCATCGGTTGTCGGAGGAGGAGTGTAAGCTTGTAAGCTGTTTCAGAGAAAAAAGGAGTGTACAAAGGAAATCATGATCAGGGCGAATGCTGCGGAGAAGCGTCGAGAGAGGGCACCAGTGCCACGTCAGCGGAGGCCCCCTGTGCCACCTGGGTGTAGCGGTGAGACCCTCCTGTGGGAGAGTTCGCCCGGCCCAGGGAAGGCCCTCGAAGGGAGCCTCCGCCTCGTGAGCCCAGCAGCGAGCGCGCAACGCTACCTGTGTCCACGATGACGTCCACGAGGTCCATGGACTTGGCGATGGCGTCGCGGAGGTTCACGTGGTGGAAGGAGACGATAGATCCTTCCCGCTTGGCTCTCTCGAGGGCCTCGCGCCGCTTGAGGGCCTTCTCGCGTCGCATCTGATTCTTGTAGAACTCGGCGAAGTTGTTGACGATGATGGGAATAGGCAGCGCAATGACCAGCACACCACAGATACAACACACGGACCCAATGACCTTGCCCAGGGGTGTGATAGGATACATGTCTCCGTACCCTACCGTCGTCATGGTAATACCCGCCCACCAGAAAGTCTCTGGGATACTTTTGTACACAGGATTTTCGTCTTTTTCCGCAAAGTAGCAGAGACTCGAAAAGATTAACACGCCCATAGCTAAAAACAACATCAACAAACCTAATTCCTTATATGAATTTTTCAGTGTGAAACCCAAACTTTGAAGACCCGTCGAATGTCGGGCTAGCTTAAGGATTCTGAGAATTCTCATGATTCTGAAGATTTGAACAATTCTTCTCACATCCTGGAACTGGTCTGTGTGTTTGTTGGATTCTATAAGGAACAAGGAAACAAAGTAGGGGAGGATGGCGAGTAAGTCTATAACGTTCATTGCCCCTTTAAAGAATTTCCACTTGTTGGGGCTTGCGGAGAACCGCAGAAGATACTCGAGTGTGAACCATGTGATACAAACGGCCTCCACCATGGCCAGTTTCTCATTGTCTCCTTGCTCCGGACCCTGAAAGCTCGGCACAGTGTTGAGCACGAGAGCGAGCGTGGACATGACGATGAAGATCACGGAGATCACAGCCAGCACCTGCGGAAACCAAGAACCGAAACCGTCACCCGAGTGCTCAGAGGCCCTAGCCGGGTTCCTCTCTCCTGTGGGGCCGACCTGCTCTTGGCCCTCCTGCCTGCGCCTGCGCCCCCGCCTCCTCCTCCTCCGTTCAGCTACTCCGAGGCAAACAGGCTCAGCAGGAGGGTACAGTGCCACCACCGCTAGGCCAGTGTTGCGAACAGGTGCTCCGTCAGCGTGTGTGCAAGACTATCAACAACTTCCCACAACTTTGCGAAATAAATAAAAAATCGCTTAAAAGGCCAAGACCACTAAAATGATATTGTGTACAATAGAGAGAAACTGGAATGTAAGTGGAAAGAATTTCAAAGAACACGAGATTTGTTCTTCGTTGCTGTCTGGAGAACATAGGAGACGCACAAAATGAATCCCAAATCCGTAGGTTCTTATTCAAACATAGTATGAAAAACTAGATTTTCACCGCTTACCTTCATTATGAAATTCATAAGTTAGTAATTTTTCACTTCCATTACTATGTGTAATCGTTCCTCATCAACAATATAGTAGTGATTGCATAATAACATTTTTGTTGTTTACCTTAGTTTTCACCGTTACCGCATAATCCTTGTGTGGAATTCATGGCGAACAAGTTGCAGCAGGAACAACGAAGGGAAGAATAAGAAAACACACGAATATGCCGAAGACCTTTCCGCTATTGCTTCGTCAAGGCCCTGGCAAAGCAAAAAAATACCTTCGACAGATTCGTGTGTTTTCTTGTTCTTTCCTTCGTCTTTCCTGTTTATAATCCTTGTATTTCTATCACCATTATTGATATTATCACTGTTATTACTTATGGTATTGCCATTATTGTTATAATCATTATCTTTATTATCATTATCATTATTATTATTGTTATTATTATTATCATTTTTATTGTTATTATTATTATTATTATTATTATTATTATTATTATTATTATTATTATTATTATTATTGTTATCATCATTTTTATTATAATTATTGTCATTATTACTATCATTATCATTATCATTATCATTATTATTACATTATTACTTTATTATTATCATTATCATTATCACTGATATTGTTACTACTATTATTATGATTGATATTGTTATTGTTGTAATTATTATCATTATTATTAATTATTGTTATAAGTATTGTTATTAGTATTAGTCTTATCATTATTATAATTCTTATTATCATTATTAGTACTTTTATTATTATTATCATTACTATTATTATTACTATTACTAGTATCATTATTATTATTGTTACTATTATTACTATCATTATTATTGCTATTATCATCATCACTATTATTATTGTTATTGTTATTATTATCATTGTTATCATTATTATTATAGTCATTATTATTGTTATTATCATTATTATTATTATCATTATTATTATCATTATTATTATTATTATTTTCATTATCAAAATTAGCATCCTTACTTACTTACTTACATCATTATTATTATTATCGTTATTATTATCACTCTCATTATTATTACTGTTGTTGTTATCATCATCATCTTCATTATTACTATTATTATCATCGTCATCGCTATAATTATCCCAATCATTGGTATGATCCCTGATCTAATTCTATGATATTTCTAGCATTATCATAGTCTCTGTCATTATTGCTACTATAATTTCTATTGTAATCTCATTATCATCATCATTACTATTACTATTACTTCTATCTACAATATTATTACATTGTTGATGCTGCTTTTATTGCCATTATCATTAACGTTTTTTTTCTTCATTGCGTAATCACACTTACATGTGCGAATTACAATTTCAATTTTTTTCATTATCAATATCCTATTAATTGTCATTGTCACTACTTTAACTGTCGCTGTATTACGTAATGGATACATTATAATTAGTAACAAAATTGTAAACGATGCCTATTACTACTGTGATTGATATAATTATTTCCGATATAATGAGTATGGCAAATGGAATAATGGAAGTGAAGGTAGCATTAATAATGATGATTTAGATCGTAATGACGATTATATTAATAATAACGAAAGTTCTACTGATGATGATGCCATTATGAAAGTGATAATTGATAATAGTATAAATATTAACATTCATAAATAAATATCAAAATAATCCTAATGCTTATAGTGATATCACAAATAAAATTTTGATAAAAATGATGGCAACAGCAAATAAAGATACTGCTATCACAATTAATGAAAACAGTAGAGGTGATATTGATCATGATGATGATAATGATAATGAAACATGATGATAATGAAGAAGATGATGCTATTTATCCGAAGACAATGATGATGATGAAACTAAAATAGTAATGCGGATGGCGATAACGATAATGATGATGGTAAAATAATAGTAATTACTGTAGCAAAGGTCGTAGTAATAATGATGTTGATGATACAGTAGTAATGATAACATTAATAATAGCGATGAGAATAACACTAATAATAATGAAGATAATATTAATGACAATGATAATAATGATAATCATAATAATAAAAAAATATATTAATAATAATGATAACAATAAGAGTACATAATGATAATAATAATAAAGATTATGATAATAGGGATAATAATGATAAAAATAATAAAAATGATGATTATTATGATAACGATGATAATGATGATAATAATAACAATAATAATGACAATGATAATCATAGAATACTGATAATAGTAATGATGATAATGATAATGATGATAATAATGGTAATAATAATAGTAATAATGATAATTATAATGATACTGGTAATGATAACAATAATGATGATAACAATAATGATAATGGTAAAAGTAATAGAGGAAGAAAAAGAAGTAGTAGTGATAAGAATACCAACAATTGCAGCGAAACTGTGATAATAATAACAATGATAATAATAATGAAAATGATAGCAATATCACTGATGATAACAATAATAATCATAATGATAACCATAATTAAACTTATATTAATAATAGCAATAACAACAATGATAACAACAAGAATGATAACAGTAATGATCATTACAGTGATAATAATTGAAACAATTATCAATATCATTATTTGTCTTTATCAAAATCATTATCATTGTTACTATTACTATTACTTCTCATCGTTACTATCATCACACCAGCTATGCCATTCACATCATTATTATTGTTTCAATATGTTTGATTGCTATTATCATCACTTTTATCGCTATTACTATCATCGTAATTATTATTATTATTATTTTTATTATTATCATTTTTATTTTCATTATTAATATCATTATCATCATTTTTATTATTATTATTATTGTCATTATTATTATTATCATAATTATTATTATCCCAATCGTTGTTATTGTTACCCCAATCGTTATTATTATTATTACTATTATTAATATTATTATTACTATCATCACCATTATCATTATTATTATTATTATTATTATTATTA
>NC_091550.1:34379519-34389519 GCF_042767895.1 Penaeus vannamei | reverse complement strand
ACACAAGCGGTGCGACACCTATACACCACGCGGCGACGTCCCGCCCGGCCGCCCACGCCGCCTACCTGGCGCGCCAGGGTGCAGCGGCGAGAGGGAGGGGGGAACGTCGCTGCGCCTCACATCAGTGTGCACATCGACATTAATGTGGCTGCCGAAGGTGTCTGCGCGGCTCTGTCCTGTGCCTTCATCGGGCGAGGGAAGGGCGAAAAGGGGAAGGAAAGGACGGAAGGGACAGGGAAAAGGACCCCCAAAGAAGCACAATCGAGAGCCGCGCAGACCCTCCTGGCAGCGCAGTCTGCAAGGAATGTGGTTGTCTCCAATTATTATTAGGAACCATCAAATGAAATATCTATACGTAACATGAATACATTTCTATATCTAAACACAAGGATAAATATCTATATACATAATACTGATACTATAACTCTACACAGATATCTAATATACATATTTACACGACATATACCTGCTATAGAAATAGGTCATGTGGCCTGAATAAAACAATTTTTGAATATCAAATTGCAATTACCTTTTGACTAACATAATGGCCAACGAAAGGTAGCTTTAAAGAAAATATACATCAAACACACTGTCATACCTTATATCAAACAGTATACTCATAACCATCTTATCACACTCAGAATACAATCTGATGAGTCTGCCATGCTTTCCTAGTCTGTCTGGAGAAATAAACCTGCCCTTTCAGTCATGGGCGTCCTAGGCCATTTCCTATTCAAGTTACGTCCGCTAAGTAGCAATAGGGTGATTAATTCCCCGGGCTAATGACCTGCAAAGGATTATAAGAAAGGGGGAAAAAGCCAGTGGGTTACAGAAATTCGGTTAAGGACATTAGCAGGGTTGTCAGATATCGAAAGTCGTTCGTCTGAGTAAGATGAAGGAGCTAGGCAGTTACTACTATTCCTTATTTAACATTTCTATTTCCAGTGTGTCCGTACCAGTTCTATTTTTTGTATCTGCTGATGAGCTTAGTACTCTTTCCCCATTTACCCCTTTCTTTTCCATTTCACTCTCAAAATCCTTGCAGATCTCAGTTTATTCATCCCCACGGTCGTATCCCTCTAAGCCTAAATTACCCTAAACACCCTTCTCCCCTAACCCAATTTCCCTTTTTACAATAGCAGGCATTTCCTCTCTCGTAAGCCTTTATCCTCACTAGGGTTCAACTGTAATCCTTATTCAGTCGTTTGCTACTATTGGTTAAGTATACATAGCTAGTTCTGCAGATGATTTTATCCCTTATGTTTCTTCTCCTTCCCTTTTATCCTCGTCTGCGTCAGTCTTCTCTTCGCTCATTCTTGAACTCTCGTCTTCCACTATCACAAGTCCTCTTCCCTCAAGGATACAGAGTCTCACAGACGTATTAAAAGAGGGGAGTTAGAGCACGGGTCTATTTCCGGTTGAATGGCAGGGTCAGGGAAGTGAACAGCGACAGGGGTTCTTGGCGGGGTGGAGGTAAAAGGAGAGATAGAGGTGCTCCTTGACCAACTCGAGAAGGTCTTCGCGAGGTCTTTGAAGATGAATTCCAGGCAGGGGGTATCAATGGGAAAGAAATATGCGTTGGGAGGGAAGCCATTGTCAGAGTCAGTTCGAAAGGAACTTTTGACGTGTGGGACAGTTTTGATTTGCGAATAGATATCTGGTATCGAGAAGAGATATTTCAAACGAATCAATAAAGAAAAAGATGACAGAGGGAAAATGTGAGCACGAGAAGACGAAAAAAAAAACTAACATAAAATATTCACTCTTATCTAAAGCGAATTTAACGACATTAATTTTACCCGCGAATCCCGGCCGACGAACATCGCCTTAATATCTGACAGGAGGAACATTAACGCTTTACAAATATTTCGAACACGTCTGTTCCAAAGTTTGCGGAGTATGTCTTACTGGCAAGATCAATACTTATGACTGTATGTTCAATATCTAATAACCAATGGAACGACGAAGCTTAATAAATGCCAGTAGGAGATCTATTTCGGGAGGAGAGAAATTTTATCGATTCAATATCTCTTTCTGCGGACGTGGACGTTGGTGTTCCTGGCTTGTCTAGAGTTTTTCTTTCCTTTGAAGACAAAACACATGTAATGCGTTTCATTCTACAGTTCTTTTATTATACATTATATAAGGACAACATTTATTACACTTTTATAGAAAATTATATTTTATCCTATATAGGAAGATACTTTTCTAAATCATGAAAACATTCAGGTGTACTCTCCCCCAAAACGATAGGGCTGGTAATCTCATATAAAATGTAAAGGCAAATGCTATTTCGAAATGGAATAAAACAGTTTGTTTATATACAGAATGTGTTTGTGTAATAGACAGTCACATACACATATGATATATACTTTTTTTTTAAAGATGAGCCCTGTTACGTTTTCTGTGAATAGCTTCTGCTAAGCAATGCGCAAAGGCCATTAGATACGTACATATAAAATGCGGACGGACAAACAGACAGCCAGCTAAAACAACACTAGATACTAAAAAAATAAACCGTCTAAAAAAGACGAACAATATATTACAGCACGAAACAAACTATTATGCTGCCTTGAGACAAAGATTTACTTGTTTAGAGTTCATTCAGTAAACACGAAGTCAAAGATTCAGGAACAAGCTGGATTTTTTCTGTTCTTCAGCCATTCCACTTTTTCTTTTTTATTTATTATTCATCATTATTATTATTATTTTCAGCGTTATTTTGTCATCCGCTTAACGTCCTTATGTTCTTGATTTTAGTAACGTCAATACTGTATAATCACTAGACGGAAATATAGTATCCGGCTAAAACAAGTCCATGCTGTCCCGAGTTAAGATATAAAGCAAGAGTGAATACACCGTTTACCTCGAAAGAGAAGGAACAGAGAGAGGAGGTGAAGAAATATCGAGAGTTAATGCCGAGAAAAATTTGTGAAGAAGATACATCGTGAAGTAAAAAAAGAAAGAAAAAGAAAAAGAATTGACTTCGCACGGAGGTATTCCGGAAGAGGGACAAGAAGAATCGGAAAAAAGGGGGAAGGGACTGAGTGTAGAGAGGAAAGGGAAGACAAGGACATAGTGGCGCCCCGTCTCCCTGTCGCCCATCGATGCAATCAATGGGAGGAGAGGAAGACACATTCAATAACGTCTCGTGACTTAGCACTGTTAGAGGAAGAGGGAAGGCGGAGACGAGAGAGAGAGAGAGATATGGATAAATGAATATAAATAAATACATGTATATACATATATACATATATATATATATATATATATATATATATATATATATATATATAGATAGATAGATAGATAGATAGATAGATAGATAGATAGATAGATAGATAGATAGATATAAAGAGAGAGAGAGAGAGAGAGAGAGAGAGAAAGTGAAAGACAGAGAGAGAGAGAGAGAGAAAGTGAAAGAAAGAGAGAGAGAGAGAGAGAGAGAGAGAGAGAGAGAGAGAGAGAGAGAGAGAGAGAGAGAGAGAGAGAGAGAGAGAGAGAGAGAGAGAGACAGACAGACAGACAGACAGACAGAGAGACAGAGAGAGAGAGAGAGAGATGAGAGAGAGATAGAAAGAGAGAGAGAGAGAGAGAGAGAGAGAGAGAAAGTGAAAGTGAAAGAGAGAGAGAGAGAGAGAGAGAGAGAGAGAGAGAGAGAGAGAGAGAGAGAGAGAGAGAGAGAGAGAGAGAGAGAGAGAGAGGGAGAGGAGAGAGAGAGAGAGAGAAGAGAGAGAGAGAGAGAAAGAGAAGAGAGAGAGAGAGAGAGAGAGAGAGAGAGAGAGAGAGAGAGAGAGAGAGAGAGAGAGAGAGAGAGAGAGAGAGAGAGAGAGAAGATGGAGACCTAAACAAAATAAAAAAAGTAGAGTACGAAAAGAAAGAATCAAAGAGAAAGGGGAACGTAGCAACAGAGTGGGCGGGTTCTCGAGTTCCCGGAGCGTCGGGGGGTGGGGGGGGGGGCGGGCAGGGGCTTCCAGACAGACATAGAGGAATTTGGAGATCATGGGCAGGTCATAGCAGTTCGAGTATGAGCCATAAACGCTAAAACAATGGGGGGGGGGGGAGGAGGGTGAGTCTCGAGCTGAGGCAAGGTTGAAGAAGAGAAATCGGACTTGCGGAACGGAGCTCACGAACCGGATTACGGAAACAGGCGTCTAAACGAACCGAGAATGGATTAAGGAACCATGGAACACGCAAGCTATATTCATAAAAAGGAAACGGCTTTTGCGACGCTGGTTGGCCGAGGAATATCTGTTCATCCAATCAACGGCTTCCACGGAGGATCTTTGGGAGGACTGTAATCACATCATTTTGGAATATGGCCGTTCTTCTGCGAACAGGAGAGCCGAGTCACTCTTACGAAAGCGTCTTGGGGTCAGATCCAACCGGAAGGGGACAGTGTCGTGACTATACATGGCTATAAAACTCGTCTATCACGTGAACGACGGACGCAGGGCGAAGATCGCTTTATGGCACTCCTTTGAGAAAGAAATGGGTGAATATGAATTACGATTTCTTTAAAAAAATCCAAGCAGCTTAATTACACCAGTTATAGATTTTCTGTCCGCACCTATTTCAATACGCATACAGACTTTTATAATTGTACATTTCTTAAAATGCTTCTAACAAAAAAAGACGAAAGACACTAACCGCTATACGAATATGGCAGGCATCAGAAGCGCATTGAGGCATTCATAATGTTTTTTTATTTCAACAGTGTGTCAAACGAGTTGGAGACAACCACATTTTAACAACAACACAAAATCAAAAACCTGGTAGAGGCAACATGTCTTCGATATTCTGGCAAACTTCCAGATTAATAATAAAGAAAAAAAATCGTAAATTTGGGGCATCGATGCGACTTGCGTTATGTACACAGCTGTCAAGTCATGCCTCGTAAAGGCTGAAGAGGAAATAACATGAACAGGGAGAGAAATTCTTAACATGAACAGGGAGAGAAATTCTTAACATGAACAGGGAGAGTAATTCTTAACATGAACAGGGAGAGATAATGAAACAAGCCATCGAAAAGGGGGAGGGGGAGGGAGGGGCGGTTGAAATCCGTTGAACAAGGGCTTGGGTCAGGGGGAAAGTTCGTTGGTAACAAGCTTGTTGAAAGCATAATTGAACACTTGAGTAGGGGATGGGGGGAGGGTGAGGGGAAGGGAAGGGGGAGGGACAGGTTGCCTCTATTTGACACAACTACATCAAGGTTACTCACATCAAGAAAAGATCGAGGTGGAAGAGTACGTCACGAGGTGTGGAGGGGGCGGGGCTTATTGGGCGGGGAAGGGGGTTGCCCTGGAAGTGGGCGGGGTGACCCCTCGTCCCCCTCCCCCCTCCCCCCTCCAGTCCACTCCCCTCCCCCGCCAACCCCGTGACGTTCTCTTGCAGCGCGAAACATTACATGATCACCAGGAAAGCGACAGCGAAAGAGGGAGATTCGGGTGAAGAGAATGGTATAATGATTATCCTGGTTAGAATGGAATATTGGTTATTATCTGAAAACCGAAGTCAGCGAGAGGACACAGACTGTTTTAAAGTACAAGAATCTTTATAAGTCAAGCGTCTACACTAAGACAACTTCCGTCGGGTTGGATGCGTTGGCCCATTCTATAAATGCAAAATAAAAAAAAAGGAAAAGAAAAAACTTTGATATCAAAATAATCACAAAAAATAACGATTTCAAGAATTGCACCACAATCGTAAATTTCTAGATTGAAAAAGGAGAAAAAAAAACATATTCTCAAAAATGATTTGGTTCTACCTTCTCAGAAAAAGAGCCAACGCATCCAACGGCCATCGGAGAAAACAGCGCACCACCAGAAGCGTGCATGTCAGTCAGTAATAAGAGATAGTGTGACAATCAGGTGTTGCAGTGAGCCCTGGATCCTGCTAGACTATTCACCCTTTCGCTAACACACTCTCTGTCCTCGGTGTAGTACCATGAACTCATGATAGATGCTCACTAAACATACTGCTGCACGTCAAAGAAGTGATGCAGTCCTATTCTTTTTACAATTATTTCTATTGTTCTGGTACCACCATGGAGTGAAACTACCTACGTGGTAATTGCTATTGATGAAATATCCATACGGAAATGTGCTTAGAAATAAATACAAAATCTAAACTAATAAACGACTGTGTATTATATTAATATGTTAGTCTACACCTGTTGAGGGCTGAAAGAAAGAACTTTAGGGAAAATAATTAGCCAAACGCACATTTACTAAATGAAATATGCACTGAAAAATTATGGAATAAATGGGGAAACAATAAAATAGTCCTACATTACACACGACAAAGAAAATGGTTATGACTTATATAACAATCTAATATATAGATATATTTAAATCAGATGACATTAAAGGAATCATTAGAAAAGGATATTATCAATATCATAGTGATCTGCAAAGGAATATTTTGAATAAAGATTCAAACAGAGAATAATAATAAAAAAAAAACATTGAGACAAATAGGGTATGCACAGAAAATATGAACCGTTTTGTACACCTTTTTATATACCACCTGGAAGACTTCATCATCGGAATATTGTGAAACTTTAAAATACGTTTTTCCCCAAAATCGTCTATTCGAAAAAGGGATACTATATCAGATACAATACATCAACATATATGCATAAAAATGCCTGTGTAAAAGACAGTTGATATTTACACAAAATCCATGGGATACTCAAGGCTTAGACTATTTTGTCATAAAAAAGAAATATTATGATATATCATGGAACAGCACTATTTATTATTTAATTCATTTGCTATTTATCTACTTATGAGAGTCCGTTCAGGCAAACGGAATTCAAAGAAAAGTGAATTATATATTTATCCATTCCTGCTATCGGCTTAACCAGTTCACATTGATATTGCTCTGTTTTCTCTTGTAATGAATTCTATATTTTTGTGCTTGGATATGGAATGCCTGGGTATGATTTCACTTGCAGTTTACTTTCAAAGCTTATAATCCCCTCAAAAAAAAAAAAAAAAAAAAAAAAAAAGATAAATAGCACTTCCTATGGTAACCATATGACATGAGAGCAGATTAAATTAAGAAATCTCCACATTGTCGAATACTGATATATTATTATTAGCATGTGTGTGTTTGTATCAGTATCTATATCTATCTAATATATATATATATATATATATATATATATATATATATATATATATATATATATATATATATATATATATATATTTAAAGTCCAGAATGTGGTTGTGTTGCGAGGAAATTCCAAGGCCGTGTTTTCGTTCCTCCGCGTACGACCTGAGCTGAATATGTGACGACAGAACCCACATGCCAATCACACTCACTGGCTGACCATACCAGGCAGCACAGATTTTATTCTCCTGAGAATTTTCTTTGATGTTTGTTTACGTTCCTTTATCGTAGGTTTTGTTATTTAGTTTACAAGAAAATGTGGATGTACACAGATCCACATATATATATTGGTGAAATTCTGAAAAGTTGTAACTACACGATTTACAAATGAAAAAAAAAAAAAAAATGAAGCGAGCAAGAATATTCCCTTTTCTACAGCACAGGAAAACCTACATCGACAGTGCTTCCTTCTCCTTCGTGTACGGCCTGGAAAGGGACGCCTTACGGTTTCCCGCCACAGTAACGATGTTCAGATGGATGGCTCCACCAGCGCCATCTATCTTCCATTTTTTCCCTTTCGAAGTATATTTTCTGTTCGGTCGTCTATACATCTCCCTTCCCTTTGTCGCGTGGGTTTCGATTCTCGCTGGAAACATGATTGAATTCTTCGACTTGGCGAGGCTTTTGTTACGTGGCCGCTCGATTCGTCTTCCAGAATCACTCCTTTGTTTTTACTTATTGTGGAGAAAGCGATTTGAGTTTCGTTTCCAGTGGAGAAAACACAACAAAAGAAGACGAAAAAGAAAAGAGGTTGGGGCGCTTTTATCCGAGCGTCGATGGCAACTACAACAAGCGGCCCGACCCTTGTTAGGCCTGAGGAGCACGAGTTCATAGAATTTTTTTTAGGGTCGGGAAACTTTATAAGCCCTCGCTTATGGATCCCCCATTGACATGCCACGGAGCGGGATGACAGGAGGGTGAGGGAAGACGGAGGCGGAGGAGGAGGCTGCCGTGGGAGCTCTGAGGAGACTGATTGTGAGGTGTATGGCCGAAGTGATATATTTTTATTATTATTCTTCTTGTGCGAAGAAAGAAAATAAAAAAATGACGGGCCTAAGAACAGACTTCCTAAGGCAAGGTTTGCTTTGAGCGCCACTGGCAGCCCCAACGCTTGTCGTGTGACATGTTTTAAGGCCTCAGAAGCGGCAGAAAAAAATGAACAAGTCAGCAGGACGACGGAGCCCAAACGCCACTGATTCACGTCTTTTAAAAATGCAAATGATCTATTCAGCGAAATGAGCCGTATTGTGGCGAAGATGATAATGGGGTCGGGCCTTCTCTCTTGAGAGGCGGGGAGACATGCTCTGTTTATATATATATATATATATATATATATATATATATATATATATATATATATATATATATATATATATATATATATATATATATATATATATTCATACAAAAATACACAGACGCGCGCACGCACACGCACACTCAGAATCACACCCACACTCACGCACACACACACACACACACACACACACACACACACACACACACACACACACACACACACACACACACACACACACACACACACACACACACACACAACACGCATATATATATGTGTGTGAATGTATGTATATATGTACTCTGCGTGATGACATTAACGAAAAAAAACAGAGGGAGAGAAATGACGGCGATAGCCCGCGTTTTATGCAGCCAAGCAAAATGTTTCGACGTGACTATCTGTTAGAAGTCTCATTTCCTCCGAACCAAACGGCCTTGGCTGCCGGGGGTCGCGGGGGACAGATGCATTTGGACGCAAGATCGCTTCTAATGAAACTATAAAGGAAGATGGAGGAAAAATGGAAGAAAAATAAAAGAAAGTTTGGCCGCAATGATCATGGGTAATCACTGAAGAAATATCTCGAATCGAAAAGCCAATATGACAATCGTTTTATGAATAGAATAAGAACCCAAAAGAAAATGTAGGAGAAAATAGTATGAGAATTAGCACGTTGGCTTGAGACCTGAACTTTTCGCATTAGGAAAATTTTGGGTCATGTATATTTCCATTTTATGACGAATCTTATGAATGTAAATTGTGAATCCTGCAGGACGATGCTAAAGATATGTATTTAATTATAATTTCGTAAATGTATAACTAACACAGGCCTGATATCTAGACAATTTATGTTTGTGTTCCTTGTATTTTGAATATTCTCTCTCAAATAAATGAGTCGATGAGCAAATAGATAAATGATTGTCATGGAACAATGAAAATAATGATGATAGTAAAGGAAAAGAAGTGAACGCATCAGAGGATATAAAACCCTGTTTCCCCATATATCATCGGACATTTTGAGACATGCTCTTTTTCTTTTTTTTTTGTCTATTTCCTCTCCGTCTTTCTGTTTCCTTTTTTTTGTACACTTTCGTTTTGTTTCGTCTTAGTTTTCATGAACGATATTATAGCATACTCGAGCAATTTTCGTGAATAATCCACTTATTTTCAGATCATTCTTTTTCCTTGTGTGAATCCTACATTTCCAATTTCTGAGACTTCCCTCTTTCCTTGTCCTCCCCCGCTATCTTCACTTTTCTCTATCTCTTTTCCCTCCTCTGTATCTCCCTTTCTAAATTTCCTTCCCATACCCTTCTCCTCTCCCTATTCTATTCCCCCTTCTGATTCTCCTTCCCTTTTCCCTCTTCCCATTTCCTTCCGCTTTCCCCCCTTGTCCCCATTCCAAATATCATTCCCCTCCCCTCACTCCTCGCTCACTCCCCTCCCTCCCCTTCCCCTTGACACCCCCCCCCCCCCACCCCGATCCTTCGCTTGAAGACACACACAAGTAAAACACGCAGACAC